>NC_056726.1:177354677-177427177 GCF_019279795.1 Protopterus annectens
CGAACTACAGAATGAACTGGCACCCTACCTAAGTACCATGTTCAATCATAGCCTCACCTCAGGCTTTGTACCCACTGAATGGCGCACCACGACGGTTATCCCACTCCACAAAGGGGGAGCCACGACGGACCCCGGGAACTACCGCCCCATTAGCCTGATGAGCCTGGTCTGCAAGGCCATGGAACGTATCATCATGGAACTCATAAACAAAGACATTAATAATCTCCAAACTCTGGACCCTACCCAGTTTGGATTTGTAAAAGGCAGATCATGTATCCTAAACCTGATTGACTTATTTAAAGCAGTCACCAAAGCCATAGATGATGGTAAAATGGTTCACACAGCTTATCTAGATCTCGCCAAGGCTTTCAACACCATCCTCCACTCTGGAATTATAGATAAGCTCACTAAACTAGGTATAAATCCCTATGTCACAAGATGGGTTGCCAACTGGCTCACGGACAGAACCCACACTGTGAAAGTAGCGGATTCCAAATCCGACTTCAGACCAGTGACAAGTGGAGTACCACATGGTTCAGTCCTGGGTCCTCTCCTGTTTGGTATCTACTTCTCTGAAGTGCACGCTAACACAGAAGGTCTTTGGCTAACAAAGTTTGCAGATGACTGCAAACTAAGAGCCATAATCGAAACTCCTAACGATGTGGACAAACTACAAAAGGGCCTTACTGAGACAGATACCTGGTGTCAAAGCCATGACCTGAAGCTCAATGCCAAAAAGTGTATTGTCATCCCCTTTGGTAAAAACTCTGTACCCATGAACTACCACATAGCTGGTAGTCTATTTAATGCCAAAAATGAGATAAGAGACCTTGGGACACAGGTGGACAGTAGTCTCTCCTTTGATAATCACATCACCACAGTGGTCAGGAAATCCTTCTACATGGCTCATCTCATCACAAAAGGATTCTCATCCAGAAAAAAAGAGGCCATTGTTCCCCTCTACTCATCACTCATTAGACCCATTATAGAGTACAATGCCCCTTTTGGTATGTACCTCACAAGACATCTACAACAACTGGAAAGACCACAGAAATACCTCACAAAGAGGATTACTAGCCTCAAACAGATGACCTATGCAGACCGTCTCAAAAAACTGCAGCTTTACTCCATCGCATATCGCCTACTCAGGGGCGATCTCTGCCTAACATACAAAGCTATGTCAAACCCAGAGCTGTTGGACATGTTCCATGGGTCCACATGGGTGGGATAACAGGAATAAAAAAGGACAGGCTATTCTGGACTTCTGCCTAAATAGCTTGATATTAGCAAACACATGGTTCAGAAAGACAAACAGTCACAAAATCACATGCAAAAGTAGCTTGCATGTAACTCAGGTAGACTTCCTCCTTAGGAAAGCGCACCGGGGTAGAATCAATGATTGCAAAGTCATCCCCAGTGAAATAGTCAGCTAAAACATAAACCACTGGTTGCCACAATCAGTTACAAGCAGTGGTCAGAGAAGACACTAAGGCCAACAGAGACCAGGCTGAAGACCTGGAAGTTGACTGGAGAGAAAGCATAATAGCTCAAGGAATTACTCGGGGGTCTAGCACCTCAAGAAGAAGAGGAATAAGTGGAGCTGAAAATGAAGAACATCAGCACCTCGAAACAGTATGTGTAAGGGCTACAGAACAGATACGTGGATGAGCCAGGTATGGAAATAAGGTACATAAAGAAATCTGGTGATGGAATGCAAATGTCCAGGATGACATCAAAAGAAACGAGGGAAAAGGCAGACCAGGATAGGAAGGAATACTGGCTGGTTAACAAATTGGTGACGAGAGGAGTTGCAATAGCAAAGAGCAAGGCATCAGAGGCACTCTACCAACTGCTGGAAAATGACTCATTGGATGGCACAAAGAAATTATATCTAGTTCAAGGCAAAGACAGAAAGATAAAGAAGATAGTCCAACACCTTTCATAAGGAATGCTAGAAACTATCTGCTCACTAGTCCACAGAACATCAAAGGCAGATGGAATGAGTACTTCCAGCAGCTTCTGAATGAAGAAAACCCACAGAAGCTGTACTGCCTAAGACATAGACTGCAGTGAGAGAAGAGAAGGAGCCCACCATCAAAGAAGTAAGAACAGTACTAAGGAAAATGAAGTGAGGGAGCACTAAGGAAAATGAAGTGAGGGAGCACTAAGGAAAATCAAGTCAGGGAGCACTAAGGAAAATGAAGTCAGAGAGCACTAAGGAAAATGAAGTGAGGGAGCACTAAGGAAAATCAAGTCAGGGAGCACTAAGGAAAATGAAGTGAGGGAGCACTAAGGAAAATCAAGTCAGGGAGCACTAAGGAAAATCAAGTCAGGGAGCACTAAGGAAAATGAAGTCAGGGAGCACTAAGGAAAATCAAGTCAGGGAGCACTAAAAAAAATCAAGTCAGGGAGCACTAAGGAAAATGAAGTGAGGGAGCACTAAGGAAAATGAAGTCAGAGAGCACTAAGGAAAATGAAGTCAAGGAGCACTAAGGAAAATGAAGTGAGGGAGCACTAAGGAAAATGAAGTCAGAGAGCACTAAGGAAAATCAAGTCAGGGAGCACTAAGGAAAATGAAGTGAGGGAGCACTAAGGAAAATGAAGTCAGAGAGCACTAAGGAAAATCAAGTCAGGGAGCACTAAGGAAAATGAAGTGAGGGAGCACTAAGGAAAATGAAGTGAGGGAGCACTAAGGAAAATGAAGTCAGGGAACACTAAGGAAAATGAAGTGAGGGAGGACTAAGGAAAGTGAAGTCAGGGAACACTAAGACAAATTAAGTCAGAGAGCACTAAGGAAAATGAAGTCAAGGAGCACTAAGGAAAATGAAGTCAGGGAGCACTAAGGAAAATGAAGTGAGGGAGCACTAAGGAAAATGAAGTCAGAGAGCACTAAGGAAAATGAAGTCAAGGAGCACTAAGGAAAATGAAGTCAGGGAGCACTAAGGAAAATGAAGTGAGGGAGCACTAAGGAAAATGAAGTGAGGGAGCACTAAGGAAAATGAAGTCAGGGAACACTAAGGAAAATGAAGTGAGGGAGCACTAAGGAAAATGAAGTCAGGGAGCACTAAGGAAAATGAAGTCAAGGAGCACTAAGGAAAATGAAGTGAGGGAGCACTAAGGAAAATGAAGTCAGAGAGCACTAAGGAAAATGAAGTCAGAGAGCACTAAGGAAAATGAAGTCAAGGAGCACTAAGGAAAATGAAGTCAGGGAGCACTAAGGAAAATGAAGTCAGGGAGCACTAAGGAAAATGAAGTGAGGGAGCACTAAGGAAAATGAAGTCAGGGAGCACTAAGAAAAATGAAGTCAGGGAGCACTAAGGAAAATGAAGTCAGGGAGCACTAAGGAAAATGAAGTGAGGGAGCACTAAGGAAAATGAAGTCAGAGAGCACTAAGGAAAATGAAGTGAGGGAGCACTAAGGAAAATGAAGTGAGGGAGCACTAAGGAAAATGAAGTCAGAGAGCACTAAGGAAAATCAAGTCAGGGAGCACTAAGGAAAATGAAGTGAGGGAGCACTAAGGAAAATGAAGTCAGGGAACACTAAGGAAAATGAAGTGAGGGAGCACTAAGGAAAATGAAGTCAGGGAACACTAAGACAAATTAAGTCAGAGAGCACTAAGGAAAATGAAGTCAAGGAGCACTAAGGAAAATGAAGTCAGGGAGCACTAAGGAAAATGAAGTGAGGGAGCACTAAGGAAAATGAAGTCAGAGAGCACTAAGGAAAATGAAGTCAAGGAGCACTAAGGAAAATGAAGTCAGGGAGCACTAAGGAAAATGAAGTGAGGGAGCACTAAGGAAAATGAAGTCAGGGAACACTAAGGAAAATGAAGTGAGGGAGCACTAAGGAAAATGAAGTCAGGGAGCACTAAGGAAAATGAAGTCAAGGAGCACTAAGGAAAATGAAGTGAGGGAGCACTAAGGAAAATGAAGTCAGAGAGCACTAAGGAAAATGAAGTCAGAGAGCACTAAGGAAAATGAAGTCAGGGAGCACTAAGGAAAATGAAGTCAGGGAGCACTAAGGAAAATGAAGTGAGGGAGCACTAAGGAAAATGAAGTCAGGGAGCACTAAGAAAAATGAAGTCAGGGAGCACTAAGGAAAATGAAGTCAGGGAGCACTAAGGAAAATGAAGTGAGGGAGCACTAAGGAAAATGAAGTCCGAGAGCACTAAGGAAAATCAAGTCAGGGAGCACTAAGGAAAATGAAGTGAGGGAGCACTAAGGAAAATGAAGTCAGGGAGCACTAAGGAAAATGAAGTCAGGGAGCACTAAGGAAAATGAAGTCAGGGAGCACTAAGGAAAATGAAGTGAGGGAGCACTAAGAAAAATGAAGTCAGAGAGCACTAAGGAAAATGAAGTCAAGGAGCACTAAGGAAAATGAAGTGAGGGAGCACTAAGGAAAATGAAGTGAGGGAGCACTAAGTAAAATGAAGTCAGAGAGCACTAAGGAAAATGAAGTCAGGGAGCACTAAGGAAAATGAAGTCAGGGAGCACTAAGGAAAATGAAGTCAGAGAGCACTAAGGAAAATGAAGTCAGAGAGCACTAAGGAAAATGAAGTGAGGGAGCACTAAGGAAAATGAAGTCAGGGAACACTAATGAAAATGAAGTCAAGGAGCACTAAGGAAAATGAAGTCAGGGAGCACTAAGGAAAATGAAGTGAGGGAGCACTAAGGAAAATGAAGTCAGGGAACACTAAGGAAAATGAAGTGAGGGAGCACTAAGGAAAATGAAGTGAGGGAGCACTAAGGAAAATCAAGTCAGGGAACACTAATGAAAATGAAGTCAAGGAGCACTAAGGAAAATGAAGTCAGGGAGCACTAAGGAAAATGAAGTGAGGGAGCACTAAGGAAAATGAAGTGAGGGAGCACTAAGGAAAATGAAGTCAGGGAACACTAAGGAAAATGAAGTGAGGGAGCACTAAGGAAAATGAAGTCAGGGAGCACTAAGGGAAATGAAGTCAAGGAGCAAGTCAGAGAGCACTAAGGAAAATGAAGTCAGAGAGCACTAAGGAAAATGAAGTCAGAGAGCACTAAGGAAAATGAAGTCAAGGAGCACTAAGGAAAATGAAGTCAGGGAGCACTAAGGAAAATGAAGTCAGGGAGCACTATGGAAAATGAAGTCAGGGAGCACTAAGGAAAATGAAGTCAGGGAGCACTAAGAAAAATGAAGTCAGAGAGCATTAAGGAAAATAAAGTGAGGGAGCACTAAGGAAAATGAAGTCAAGGAGCACTAAGGAAAATGAAGTGAGGGAGCACTAAGGAAAATGAAGTGAGGGAGCACTAAGGAAAATGAAGTCAGGGAGCACTAAGAAAAATGAAGTCAGAGAGTATTAAGGAAAATGAAGTGAGGGAGCACTAAGGAAAATGAAGTCAAGGAGCACTAAGGAAAATTAAGTGAGGGAGCACTAAGGAAAATGAAGTCAAGGAGCACTAAGAAAAATGAAGTCAGGCAGCACTAAGGAAAATTAAGTGAGGGAGCACTAAGGAAAATGAAGTCAGGGAGCACTAAGGAAAATGAAGTGAGGGAGCGCTAAGAAAAATGAAGTGAGGGAGCACTAAGGAAAATGAAGTCAGAGAGCACTAAGGAAAGTGAAGTCAAGGAGCACTAAGGAAAATGAAGTGAGGGAGCACTAAGGAAAATGAAGTGAGGGAGCACTAAGTAAAATGAAGTCAGGGAGCACTAAGGAAAATGAAGTCAAGGAGCACTAAGGAAAATGAAGTCAGGGAGCACTAAGGAAAATGAAGTCAGAGAGCACTAAGGAAAATGAAGTGAGGGAGCACTAAGGAAAATGAAGTCAGAGAGCACTAAGGAAAATGAAGTCAGAGAGCACTAAGGAAAATGAAGTGAGGGAGCACTAAGTAAAATGAAGTCAGGGAACACTAAGGAAAATGAAGTGAGGGAGCACTAAGGAAAATGAAGTTAGGGAGCACTAAGGAAAATGAAGTCAGGGAGCACTAAGGAAAATGAAGTTAGGGAGCACTAAGGAAAATGAAGTCAGGGAGCACTAAGGAAAATGAAGTCAGGGAGCACTAAGGAAATGTATGTCGGGCAAAGCAGCAGGCTTATATGAGGTCACAGCAGATATGATTAAGATGTTGGGTGAAACATGGGAGATATGGCTCCTGAGGGTTCTCACAGCAGTATGAAGAAAAAAATGTATCTCAGATGGCTGGATAATCAGCATACTAGTGTCGGTGTTCCAAGAACAAAGGGAACATTCACAACTGTGGGGGTATAGAGGTATCAAGTTCCTATCACAATGCATGAAAGTTCTGGAGAGGCTGATCGATAAACAAATATGCAGAGTAGTATAATGTAAGATGAGAAATGAGCAGTGCATATTCAGATACTCAATAACAGTTGTGAAATGTAGTTTCATCATTCTTTGTAATATCAGCCTCATTGTTATTAATATCTAATTTTTAAACCTCCAATCAGTTGCATACTTGGCAAATGTCACGGTATACAGCTTTCATACAATGTATATTTCAAACCATAAAGTAATCAGAGATTACAGATAATCAAAAGACAGAATTATAACACTCATACTATAATAGTTATGAGCAGCCATGATCATAATATATAAAATATCCATGGGTTAAATTGACTTTTCTTTGCAAGCCATCATATATCTTTGCAATATTAGTTCCACCATATTTAATATCTTTCTGTTAAAACTGTAAATAGTTGCATACTTGTTAACTGTAACATTACATATGCTACATACAATACATATAAAAAGAAAACAGATAACATATCTAAATGTGATAAAAGGTGATCATTTGAAATCCTGGGACCTGCTACAAGTCCCAAAACACAGAGACTGAACGGCTGAAAAAAAATGGAATCCCATATATTAAGTCCTAGATGGTCATTTTCTGTAATATTTCCTTTTCTCTGAGGTATGGTGATCGTGGAGTTGTTATATATAAGTTTGCGTGTGTGGAGGGCTTGCCCCCACAGAAAAGAAGCTTAAAGTAGAAGAGTTATGTTTGAGACTGGGTCTTCTCCTGGATTTTTGATAGATATATATTTTTTGGTCTGTCAGCATACAGCATTTCTAGTGCAAACATTTCAATAGGGAGCTGTCATTAAATGTATCATCAAACACACAGTTGTAACAGCCAAAATAATTTTGAACAGCTATGATCACAATATGTAAGTCATCCAAGAATTAACCTAAATGGTCTGTTATTTGCAAATCATACTTACATTGCCAAATATACATTTGTAACAGTCAGAGTATGACACGTTTGAACAACCAAGATAATAATATGCAAAATTTCTAGGATCCAGCTTAGGTTTTGTTGTTATTGATAAATTTTATTCACATTCTAACAGTTCCACATTTGTTTATCTTTGGTCAAATAAACTGTGACTGATAGATAGATATAGATAGATAGATAGATAGATAGATAGATAGATAGATAGATAGATAGATAGATAGATAATGGAACTTGTATAGATAGATAGATAAATGGAAGTTATATAAGACCTTCCTCCTGGGCCATTAATCTTCATGCGTACAACAGTAAAATGGCTTAAACAATTTAAGAACAATCCCTCACAACTTCCAGCTGTAAGGACCCACAAAGCATTTTGTTTCTTTCCAATGAAAAATAAAATATGCTGTCATAGTATTTGTATTCTGAGCAACTTTCATCTATATGGGGCCCCCATTAAAGTTTCATCTCTACCTTCAAATAGTTCAGTTTCCTCTTCGAACAGCTGCAGTAACTAACTCAATTCTCAACTATTACAGCCCGTCAAATTAACATAAATGAATGCAACTCCTCTTTGGACTACAATTCTTCAAAGTAACATCAAGGGATACACCTCCTCTTTGGTATGTTGATTTTCGTATTTGTTATAATATACCTCTGTCCATAAGTGCCTAATCAATCAGCTGTCATTGACTGTATTGGTGGCTTTTGCCTCAAAGCATTCTTGCTCTTCTGTCCAGCTCTTGCTTCTCTTCCCAATCCTCCTCTACGAGTTGTAAAAATCCTTCAGATCCGCAGTTCCCATGTATTCAGTCTCCATTACTTCCCATAATAACTGTAGGGACATCTCTTTTAGCTTAGCCTTATCTTGTCTTGCATCTGTAAAATTCAAAGGACTACAGTTGGAAACGGCAATTTGTACTTTAACCTCTGTCTTACTCTGTTTTATTGCATCCATGAGCTGCGATCTCTGTTGGAGAGTCCCATTTAAAAAAATCATGATCCATGTGCTTCTCTTTACCTGCTACTGTAAATGTCCTTCCCAGTTGCCATGACTGATACAGTTCTAGCCCCATTTCATATGCAAATACAAGCAGTACCCAAATCACTCATGTGTTATTACATGATCTCTCTCTGATATGAACATGTGAATAACTTCTCAGTCTTCAATGCTGATCTCATAAACTTTGTTAAAGTGCCATCCTGGTTTTAATATAGCCAATCAAATTCAACCCTTTCATTCCAATACTCTAATATAGTGTATGATTCTTCCTTCATCCTATATCCTCAGTTGTATCCAACTTTTGCTGCACATGTTCAATGCGTCTATCACAATTATCCATTATATTTCACATTTCCACTACTTACAACTGAATTGATATCATATTTAGTTGTTGTTTGTGCACAAAATGTATATCATCATCAAACAATTACAGCGTCCTGATATATCCATCTCAAAAACCAAATATGTGCCACAGTCAAAACTTCACCTCTTCCAAACTTTTTATTTCCTTATTATTCAAATGAGCTAGCCTTTTGCCATTTCCAGGATCTTGTTGCAAAGCCCACCCATCTTTTTAAATACTGTCCACACACTTCTTATCTTCAGTGTTCATTAAATTGACCATTTATCTCACTTTAGCCATCATCACTATCCTATGACTTTACTAATTCAATCAGTTACTCGTGCTGATTATCGTGCTTTATTGCTAAAAATGTACAACTTTAATTCACTTCATGACAGAGTGAACGGGGAGACATAGAATCATTTTTTTTTATTTGAACTTTATATAGTTCACAGCCAGTTCAATGTAATAATATATAGTTTACCATCAAATGAATTTGGTGTTATTTTTCTGTACTATGAAAACCTGAGCAATTTATCAGGCATTCAATGAAACCAAAGAAGATTTATGTTCTTTCCCCAGAAATGGCTTTGATACTACATTACATAGTCATACAGGTGAGTAAGTATGCTTTCTACATAAAGTGCATCATAGTAGAATGGTAACAAGTTAACATGAACATTTCATAGACTATTAATCTTTGGAAACAGCAGATACAGGTACTTGTGTTTCATCTACAACTTCCACAGTTATTTCAAGTATTTCAGTGAATCCTCCTTTTTCAATTCCTAGCCCAGTATATTTTCTTCAAATCTGATTCTTATTTGGTCTGCATGCCTTCTAATAGCTGAACCATTACCTATGAGCAATGTATAAGACACCAATCCCAAAATATTCTGATACTTTGAGGGTTAATTTAGAGCTATAATTGCAATTACACAAAAAGTCCTCAACTTCCAGTGTAATAATTTACATCTTTACAATGTTATCACATGTCATCTCTAAGTCCATTGTCCTCCCTCCCGATTTTTACTTTCAGATTGGTATAAACATTTTAGATGTGGACCACTTCCATTGCAAAATTTGCATTTCTGTGAGAGGCAAACTTGCTATAATCAAAAATAATTCTGTAGTCACACAAGAACCTTGACAATTTTGGTTTCTTATTTTTGTTTTTAATAATTCAAATCCTTCATTCATATTCTGTATTGCCCTTCTGTCAAGCTGTTAGATGAAGGGTTAACTGCAGCGGAAGTCACATAATACATCATAATTTATTACATTTCATTTTATAATGTTTGCAAATTCTACACTAGTGAATTAAGATCCATCAGAAACTAACATCTGTGGAAAATTGCATATACTCTTACCTTAGTTTTTCAGTGATAGCTTGAGAAGTAAAAGAATTCATAACATATACAACAACTCTTATTTATCTTAACACTTGATACCAAGGGTAAAGCACTCATAAACAGACCTATAGCCTGAGTGCATGCATAAAAATCATTTGTAATACTGTTCAAATAACAGGTGAATTTAGAGGAAAATCTAAAGTATTTAAAAAGTTCAGATTAACAAAGTTTAAACAAAATGTAATACCAATCTCATTTAAAATAACATTTTTCAAAACTAAAAGCATTTTCCATGGAATAATCTAGCATAGACCATGCCCAGTCTAGACTGTGTTCTTTAGATGCCATCCCCTTACATGATTTTTACCCTTGCTTGATATTCTTCACATGATTTTCATATGTTAGTACTAGACTAACTGCCCTTGTGGGCCATTTTAAGCCTAGCCAATTACCCCATTGTGAAAATCAAACCCTGCACTTTGTGTCTGTAAGGTTAATACCGTAACCATTATGCCAACCTCCCACATTTTACTTCCTTGTTTACATGAAGATCCATGCCAGTCTAGCATATCCTAATCTAAAATTAATTTAACACATTTCCAGTAACACAGAACAACATCGTGGAGGTCCCATGACTTTTAGGACCACACAATACCATCCTATCTCTTCTACTTAAGGCCAGCCTTCTAGAATAGTATATCATAAACATTACCAGATTTATTGCAGGCAAACCTTTGAATACCCACTCATGAACTTGTGACAAAACTGCATCTTTGGCAGCCTGTTGTTTGATTTAGTTTGGACATTTGCATTGTCCATAGCATTTTACATTGCAACATGAACAGTGGTGCACAGGTCTATGATGGGTAAGCTACTTGGTGAATCAACATCAGCACACCACTTTAATGTTCTTCAAGAGGTTTTATAGTCACATGCTATCAGAATCATCATTCACCTCAATATTCTTCCTGAACTTGTTTGTGAAATATGTTTGCTTTCATTAGATCTTGTGTAAAAACACAAATATACAAATATCCACAACACCTCTGGATTACATTAATCATGAATACTTCTTTGTGTGGCTGTGACTCAGAATGTATGTGTAATATAAAATACAGTGTTTTTTTCACTGCCATATTATGCATGTTGTGTAAAAGTACTTGAAGAGACTGTAGGAAAGTTTTTGACTTAAAAAAAAAACTTTTTTGATGATGCTAAAATGATCTTGAAGCCATGTTTTGATATAAAGTTAAATTCTGACAGCTTATTTGAATGTGATCATCTCTGATTCCACACATAACCTGGGATTCAGAAATATTCTCTGCTTTGTGGTCAGCAATTGTGCTTGGAGGATGTAAATGAATGTAAACAATAACAATCCGAAAACATATATATTCTGCTACTGCATGTACTAGCTCCAGAGCAATTGACCACAGTAAAATCTTGAAGTCATGGGAGGTAAATCACATAACAATTTATGGACTGGTTGCACCATTAACAACCTTGTATATGAAATAGGCTGTACTTGTCACCAACAGCCACGATGTTGCAGGCTATCATTCTCAGATATGGCATATCATCTGTCCATGCCTAACATTTCATGCCTTTTACAACAGTGAAATTGTGGGCCATTACCATGTGGATAGAGTCACCATGCATGATCTGGAAAAAATGTCACCCTTATTTGCAGGCCCATAGGAGTCATGGAGTACCTATCCCTGTGAATATCAAGGTATGTGTGGTTTTGAGATAACTAGATACAGGGGACCTTTCAAGGATCAACGGGGGACACTGTATGGGTATCCCATGCATCTGCTTCAAGGATACATCACCAGCTCTTTAATTCTATGCTACAGAATGTGGGGGAACATATGTGCTTTAGATATACCACAGAGGAGACAACCAACACCATGGGAGAATATTATGATGTAGACTGTTTCCCAGAGCTGCTGGGGGCCATAAACTACACCAACACTGAAATAAAGGCCCACAGGATGATATAGGAAGAGGGTACATTAGCCATAAAGGTAACCACTACAACTGTCAGGTGGTCTGTAATGCACGGGTTACAATCTTCAGTGTGTCTGTAGGCTGCCCAGGCAATAACTACAACCTCCACATGAGGTATAATGGTTTATGATGGGCAATTTCCCCCAGAGGCATCCTGCTGGCAATGCTGGATATGTCCTGGAGGCACGGTTCATGACATTCATCAAAAATCTACAGACCATAGCAGGCACTCATGACAACAAAGCTCTGCCACAAACCTAGGATATTGCTGAGTGTGTGTTTGGTCTGTTGAAGACTCACTTTCCCCTGCCTGGAGGTGCCCTGCAATATGAGTCTGGCACATGTGCTAATAAATTCTCAGTTTGTGCTGTGCTACGTAACATAACATTGATGGAAGATTTGCAGCAAAGAGTGCACATGCAGGAGAAACATGTCCCACCATTCCAGGCAGTGGAGGATGAGCATGAAGACAGGAAAGTGGAAGAGGTAGCAGCAGGAGAGAACAAAGACAGACAAAGGTGGATGCAGTATGCCATGACACTGGCTAAGAGATAGCAGCTGGGTCATAACAATAGACCAAATAAAAACATACCAAACATTAAAAGTGATATATACAAACCTACAACCAGGCTATGATTATCCATGCATAGACTGGCCATAATGTGGATCAGACATAGGCTACTCAAGTAACAAAATACAGAGAGCAGGGCGCAGTTGTCATCACTTGCAAAGGTGTGGTAGGGAACACAGTGTCCAGTGCCTGATGATATAATTCATATTAAATACAGTACGTGCTGTGTGTGTGTGTGTGCGTGTGTGTGTGTGTGTGTGTGTGTGTGTGTGTGTGTGTGTGTGTGTGTGTGTGTGTGTGTGTGTGTGTGTGTGTGTGTGTGTGTGCGCGTGCGTGCGTGTGTGTGTGTGTGTGTGTGTGTGTGTGTGTGTGTGTGTGTGTGTGTGTGTGTGTGTGTATGTATGTGTGTGTGTGTGTGTGTGCGTGTGTGTGTGTGTGTGTGTGTGTGTGTGTGTGTGTGTGTGTATGCGTGTGACTCAAACAGTGTGTGTGTGTCAGCTGCTTGGAGCATGGACATGAAGCACTAGTTTCACAGAGAGGGTGCTGGAGGACTTGGCTTGGGCACTTGGCTGAGGACTCAACTCTACAGCTGTACCAGTGGAGAGGCTTACTGGGGACCTGGAGGGAGACAGAGAGAGAAAATCCAGATCCCAGACTGAATGCGCTCTTAAGGAAAACTGTGCTTGATGCAGAGAGCTGCATCCAGAAATACTGGGTATATCCATTTTTGTTCCAAGTGTACGTCCCTCTCCATTATCAGTGGTGAGAACTACAGTTCCTTGATTACTGGTCCAGATTGGGGATGTCACATATTATTTTACAAATATGTTGTTTAACTGGATGTGTGAGATGCCTGGTTGTATAGATTGAGAGATGATCACTGAGAGAGTCTGACATTGTACCTGTGGTGGTATATTTGCTAGTCTCTAATACTAGGATCCAGTCTAACAGGGAATTTGATGTCCTGCTATAATGTGTGGGGATATTAATTACTTGTGTGGGACCATATAAGTTCCTGCTAGATGTAAGGGGGTTAGGGTTTATGTCCAACCAATTGACATTCTCATCCCATAGTAGCATTTTCTTCTTGTGGAAATGTTATGGATATCCAATATAGGATACCGTCTAGTATAGTTGTATTATTATTGCCAGGAGAGACGTAAAGCACAGTAATACATATTTGTTTATAATTGTTTATACAATTATAATTACAATAGAAATCCAGGTCTTCTATCCTTAGCCCAAATTCTAGATCAGAGACTTTGTTCTAAAATACCTTTCAGTGTCCATGGAGTTTTCCTTTTTTCTCCACTGTGTGACTTCAGAGAATGTTTCTATAATTTTGAGGTGAGTAGGGGACTTGAACTTCTGCAAAACATGTTTTTGAGAATTGCTAAAGATGTTTTGGCATTTCCTTTTGGATCTATTGGCAATCAATGAAATATTTGTTGATTGACATGAATTTATTGCAATTGCAGAGCACCATTCTTCAGGGACAAAACCTGCAGCTAAGCTAAGATTAAACAGTTTGTAGAGTCAGTCAACAAGTATGCAGTCAGCACTATGTATTAAACAGCCCTGTAGATAATCAGTCCCCATGGAGGAAGTATTTCTGATCTAATTCAGTGCCTTCAGTGTATGTTCCTTTGTGGTAAAATGAGAGGTAAGAGATTCTGGGATTTAATGATAATGAATAGTAGTCTTGGAGATGAAGTTATCACTGAATTTGTTGTCAAGTAGATTCTCAATGTCAATTGGGTCTACATGAGATGCCATCTTGAACAATTTCAGAACAAATTAGGGTGTTGTTCCTTACTTTCCTAACAACTAAATAATTTAACATTATGTTGTTCCTTAGTTTCCTAATAACTAAAGGATTTAAAATTATGTTTAGCTACTGATGCTAAACTAACTTCATGGTTAGCTTTGCAGGAACTGGTGGTGATTTTCAATTTATTTGTATGGTTTTTAATACTCCTCTTGATATGAGTTGTTTTCAATCTGCTGTATAATTTAAGAATTTTCTTTGTTTTGTTGCTTATTAAAGTTAATGATGTTCTGTTTTTGAATGATACTTAGCTCTAGTAGGGACTGCAATTTCTATGCATTTATCAAAATGGGTGTACAATTATTTAATGTAGCTAGCCACTGCTCCTATGTTGATGTTAATAAGAGAAATGTGATATCGCATCATAGTATAGGATGAGAGTTGCATGTTTATAGTCTTTGAATTTGGAGATATTTTTTGCATGGGCTTTGGAAGTTTTTAAGGTGAATGTTAACAAGTTTGGGGTCAGACTTCAGTGGGAAGGGAATACCAAAGGAGTAGTGCATGAGGCATCTATATCTGTGAGGACAAAGTCAAGAATTCTGTGTCCTCTGGTCAGTTTATCTACAATCTGCTCCACAGAGTTTTGGATTCCTGAGTTTAAGAAATTCTGAACATACCTTACATTGGAGGTATAGGTGTTACATTTTACTGACGGATAGTTAAAGTCACCCAGTATAATAGATTTTTATTGATATGGAGATCATCTAGTATATTGAGGCATCTTAGATGACTATCAGGGGACTTGGAGGGTGGCATATAACAGGCTATGAGTTGATAATTTGTCCTATCTAGGGTGATATGAAGTCCAGTGACTTCTTTTTGTGGGTCCCTAAGAATCTTCCTGGGGGGTAATATAGTCCCAACAAATATATATGCATCACCACCATTTACACTAGGCCTGAAAGCATGAAAGGTTCAAAACACAGGTTTGCAGGGAGTCTTTCCTTACTTTTAAACCAAATTTCAGTAATAAGAAAACATGGATATTTTCCAAATGCAAGAGATCCTCAGGAATAGGCTATTTTTTGTTGAGACTTCTGCCATTGAAGAGAACCACTTTAAAGTGGTCTGCCAGATATTACTAGAAATGTAGATCACATTATATCAATATTAATACACAGTATGAATTTTGTGGGTTTATATCAGATTGTCGAACTATGAATACTTCGAATCACTGGGAAATGACAGCAGAGCTAGTAAGGGAGACTTCTAGAAAGGTGCTTGGTGTGACATCTGGACAGAGGAAGGAGGACAAGGAGACCTGGTGGTGGAATGAGGAATTACAGGAGAGTATACAGAGGAAGAGTCTGGCAAAGAAGAAGTGGGATTGCCAAAGAGATGAAGAAAGTAGACATGAGTTTAAGGAGATGAGACGCATGGCAAAGAGAGAGGTGGCGAAGGCTAAGGATAAGGCATATGGAGAGTTGTATGAGAGATTGGACACTAAAGAGGGAGAAAATGACCTGTACCGATTGGCTAGACAGAGAGACATAGCTGGGTAAGGGTGATAAAGGATAGTGAGGGGAACATACTCACAAGTGAGGAGAGTGTGTTGAGTAGTTGGAAAGAGTACTTTGAAGGGCTGATGAATGAAGAGAATGAGAGAGAAAGAAGGTTGGATAATGTGGGGATAGTGGATCAGGATGTGAAACAGATTAGCAAGGAGGAAGTAAGGTCAGCTATAAAGTGGATGAATAATGGAAAGGCTGTTGGCCTAGATGACATGCCAGTGGAAGCATGGAGGTACTTAGGTGAAATGGCAGTGGAATTTTTAACCTGATTGTTTAATGAAATTTTGGAAAGTCAGAGGATGCCTGAGGAGTGGAGAAAAGGTGTTTTGGTACCTATCTTTAAGAATAAGGGTGATGTGCAGAGCTGCAGTAACTACAGAGGGATAAAATTGATCAGTCACAGCTTGAAGTTATGGGAAAGAGTAGTGGAAGCTAGGTTAAGAAAGGAGGTGATGATTAGGGATCAGCAGTATGGTTTCATGCCAGGAAAGAGCACTACAGATGCAATATTTGCTCTGAGAGTGTTGTTGGAGAAATACAGAGAAGGTCAGAAGGAGTTGCATTGTGTCTTTGTGGACTTAGAGAAAGCATATGACAGGGTGCCAAGAGAGGAGTTTTGGTATTGTATGAGGAAGTCGGGAGTGGCAGAGAAGTATGTAAGAGCGGTACAGAATATGTACGAGGGTAGTGTGACATTGGTAAGGACTGCAGTGGGAGTGACAGATACGTTTAAGGTGGAGGTGGGATTACATCAAGGATCAGCTCTGAGCCCTTTCTTATTTGCAGTAGTGATGGACAGGTTGACAGATGAGATCAGACAGGAGGCCCCGTGGACTATGATGTTTGCAGATGACATTGTGATATGTAGTGAGAGTAGGGACCAGGTTGAGGAGACCATGGAGAGGTGGAGATATGCTTTAGAGAGGAGAGGAATGAAGGCCAGCAGGGCAAAAACAGAATATATGTGTGTAAATGTGAGGGAGGGTAGAGGAATGGTGAGGATGCAGGAAGTAGAGTTGGTAAAGGTGGATGAGTTTAAGTACTTCAGATCAACAGTTCAGAGTAATGGTGAGTGTGGAAGAGATGTGAAGAAGAGAGTACAGGCAGGGTGGAATGGGTGGAGAAGAGTGTCAGGAGTGATTTGTGACAGACAGGTACCAGTAAGAGTGAAAGGGAAGGTCTACAAGAGGGTAGTGAGACCAGCTATGTTATTTGGGTTGGAGACAGTGGTACTGACGAAAAGGCAGGAGTCAGAGCTGGATGTGGCAGAGTTAAAGATGTTAAGATTTGCACTGGGTGTGACTAGGATGGACAGGATTAGGAATCAGTATATTAGAGGGTCATCTCAGGTTGGACAGTTTGGAGACAAAGCAAGAGAGGCGAGATTGCGTTGGTTTGGACATGTGCTGAGGAGGGATGCTGGGTATATTGGGAAAAGGATGCTAAGGATGGAGCTGCCAGGTAAGAGGAAAAGAGGAAGGCCTAAGATAAGGTTTATGGATGTGGTGAGAGAGGACATGCAGGCGGTTGGTGTGAAAGAGCATGATGCAGAGGGCAGGAAGAAATGGAAACAGAAGATCCGCTGTGGCGACCCCTAACGAGAACAGCCGAAAGAAGATGATGATGATGACTAAAGATCGAACTTTAGTGATCAAAGTATTCAAACTTAAAATTGTTATAAAAATAGTTTTAAAACAACAAAAGAAAAACAGAAGGGTGTAAGTAGGGGGGCAAGCTCCCATACCCCCCGCTACTTAAATTTACCAACTCCGAGATCGCACTTCAGTGCAATACAGTGCGGAAATGAAAGATTTCCATTTCCTACACTGTAGAGCTATCTCAGAGTTGGTATATTTAAAGAGTGGGGGTGTGGGGGGGGGGCTTGCCCCCCACATGGGGGGGTGCAGGGGGGCTTACCCCTCTATTTACACCCTTTTGTTTTTCTTTTGTTGTGTTAAAACTATTTTTATAGCAATTCAACGTTTGAATACTTCGATCACCAAAGTTTGATCTTTAGTGATTCGAAGTATTCATACTTCGACAATCTGATATAGACCCAGTTTGGTCTGCCAGATATTAATAAAACTGTAGACCACATACATTATATGTTTAAAATTCAGGACTGATCTTGCTAAGGAGGATGTCCTTTCACAGTGTTCAAAATTCATTAAGTGAGTTATTTTATTATGTATTTATTTATTTTTTAATTATCTGAGGCAGACTTGTGATCCACATAGACCTTTTTTAAACTTAGTCGGTAGTTTGCAAAGGAATAAGCAAATGTTATATACTAGTAATATCTAAACTAAACAGTAAAAAGTTCACACAGACAAACCAATTAGTAAAAAGCCACAAGAAAAACCTAGCCACAATAGAGTTTTCACTGTGGAATACCTTAAACCTCCTGTAAATGGATACATTCAGACCAATACAGCCAAAAGTCATAGATTTTCAGAAGCCATACAGCTGAAACACTTGATGCCCTTAAGGGGTCATTTGTATATATCCCATGGGCCACTGTTACAGGAGTTTTAAGGTATCACACAGTGAAAACGCTAGCTTGGGTAGGTTTTTCTTGCAGTTTCATATACTAGTAATAAATGCAATACGATGTATAAGCAAATATATTCCCATTATGGAACAGTCCATGTAACAAAATGTCCAATTAAGTAACAAAAAAGGTTATAATGCAAAATTTTTTTAATATGCAATGTTTATACGTACACATACAGTGTCTCAACAAATATTTACAAGAGACGGTGCAAGGAGGAAGGGAGTGTAGGGGAAGGAGAGTGAGGAAACGTGGGAGTAATGAAGACTGGAATGTAACTAATTTCAAGGAAATAGAATAAATAGCAAATGAAGGACTTAAATGAGCAATTAGGTTATTCTACTGTTTAGGAATCAATCACATTTTGCTTCTTTCAAGAGATTTTTTTGCTTCTTTCAAGAGATTTTTTTAAGTGTGCTCAGAATGCCTTTTTAGTGGACAACTTCCCTAAAATGTTATGAAATTTTATGAAGTTGACATGGAATGCCAGAGTTGTGGACTAGCATGCAGAAACTGTGATTTATGCAATGGAGTGTGTTCCTTACGGGAGGACTCAAACTAGGAATGGATCTATAGCTTTAGACTGATATATGGGGAGAAATTTAACAAGCTAGCAAAAAAAGCAATTTTCTTGAAAACAATTTTGGACTAAAAAACATAAAAGTAGCTTGGATTTATGTTGTACATGCAGCCATTTCACTTTGGTTAGAATCAAACAGGCGTGATCTCTTTTTACAGGTTAGGGTGATAAACCTGTAGATGTTTTTGAAATGCTTTGGATGGATTTTGTTTAGAGTCTACAGAGAAAAAGGGACTCATTTTCCTACAGCCATCCTTCTTCAAGAGAAAAAAAATGGGAGTCCATTTTGCAAGAACAAAAGTGTGCTGATTTTTGATTTCGTAACTTTAATGTGGTATTAAAAGTTTAGATTTCAGTCAAGCTACACATTTAGGCAGAGAAAATATGTTACATTTTTAGGGGTTCAGAGTACTTTTTCCCAAAGCAGTGGGAAATGTGGATAATTGTGCCTCAAAGAGCATGGGCTTTTTTTTTAAGGATAAACCTGTTGTCTTGTAGCCAGTTAGTGAAATACAAAAAGTCTTCTTTGTTGTGTGTGACTGTTGTGAACTATGTCATATACATTTATGATGATGGGAAAATGGGATATATCAGATGATATGTTATTTATAAACAGGGAAAATAGTGTAGGGGAATGTACAGTTCTTTGGACTTCATCACAAATAGTCATCCTTATAAAACATATATTAACTCCAAAGCTACATAGCCATGGAACAAAGAGAAACTCATAAAAACTGTAAATCATTGTTGGTGCAGGTATATAAACCACACCCACAATGATTTCCTATGAGTAGCATTGACTGAGGAGTTTGACTCAGGGAGCTACAGTTAAGCACTTGTGACTTTACATTCAATGATTAGAATGGAATTTATTTATTTATGTATGCATGTATGATGCATGCATATCTGTGTGTGTGTGTGTGTGTGTGTGTATATGTATGTAAGTATTACACTGTACTTCTAGTGATTTCAGAAATAAACAAAAATATTATGGCCAATTTCAAAATGGAAGCTTATTTACAAGGAATGTTACTGGAGTCTATAGAGTGTGATCTTGGATTGCAGTTTGGATGCCTATAATTAACATACATGCAACCCATAAAGCATTTTATGAATACTGAATGGCAGGTTGCTTGGGGAATCAAGAAAAAAGCAGCTTATTTTTTAACCTCATTTAGAACAGTGGACAGCAAATTAAAACAGCAGGGACACTACATGTAGGAATGTGATTTTACCTTCCATGTGTATTTCAGAGGACTAATTTTTTTAAATATAAACATCACTTAGTTTTCATTAGCTAGATTAAAATGGACTAAAGAAATCAGACAATAAGTAAAAAATAAAATTCAGTTCTTCACACACTGCTGAAATTTTCATGGACATTTTTCACAGTCAATTTCACAAACTATCCAACAATATAATTTTTTCACACAATTGATTTATAATAGTCACTGTTAACATAGCTTAGTCTTTTCCTTCCATGCCTCTTTTTCTATTGATTAAGTATGATAATCCAGCAACATCTCAGCAAAGTGCAACATTACCATTAGTTCTTCAAGTTTTAGGACACTTTCCCTCACATTCAGAACTTCCTGGGGACTGGAAATTCCTATGCAGATCCCCAAACCGGAATCTGTTTCCATTGCTTACTCCTGCCTGCCTCTCTCAGACTTAAAGGCACAATGCTGTCTAAGCTCAGCAGCCAGTACTATGTCACATGACCCCACTGAACTATCAGTTCAAAACCCAGTGGATGAGCTACATGCCTGAGACAGACTATCTGCATTAAAATGGTTGCAACATGGATTATGTTTAATGGTAAAGTTGAAGAGCTGGATGGTTTCATGCTGCTGCCCTTCTCTCTTTGTGAAGCCAGTGAAGAGGAGTATGATCAATGACAAACATTAACCCTTTTCCTAATAAGTTGTACTTGAGAATGGTGAGGGCCCATTTGATTAGCAGACACTCCATTTCTATCACTGAATAGTATTTCTCAGAGTTGCTGAGCTTTCTGCTGATGTCGTACATGGGATGTTCTACTCAATCTACCATCTAAGGCAACACAGCAACAACTTTACATCAGAGGTGGCAATGTATACCAGGAACTATTTGGAAACTTCAGAAGCTATCAGTATAGGTTCCGAGCATATCATTGCCTTTAATTATCTAAAGGTGTGTTCTTCTTTATCCATCCACTTAATTCTCAAAGGTGTCTTATCCTTTGTTGAATCAGTCCAAGAGCATGCAGTTTTAGCAAAATTCAGAATAAACATTTCCCAACAGTTTGGCAGGCCAAAGAAAGCTTTGACTTGCAGCTTCCTGATGATATAGGCCAGTTGTGCTGTTACTATCCTTTGGCTAATAATATTTACCCTAAATAGTGAGTTGCTGCACTAACTTGTACTTACCTGAATTAACAATTAGTCAAGGGTGACATGCAGAATCCAACGTGGTTTGAACCTTACTAATGTGGCTTTCTCAGTCCTCAAAAAATATCATTACATCATCTAGGTAGCTTGATGCATACTCACCTGATATGGGGGTCTAAGAATTTTGCCCATCAGCTCTAATCTTGCCCAGGCTTTCAGTTTGTCCATTTGAGAGCATGAGATTTTTATCAAATTTCAGTAAACTATTTAACTTTCGAAAGTAATTGCAAAATCTTCTAGACCCAATGGGTTTGGAACCAGTATTATGAGACTATCCCATTCCCTTTTGGAGTGTTCTGTGACTCCAGGTTTAAGCATCTTTTGTACTTCTTCTCTCACTGCTTGGTCTTGAGACTTTGTTATGTGGCATTGATTCAAATTCACTTTCTCGACAAGCATGGTTTCTATGTTGTACTGGTTTAAACTGGTTTTGTTAGGCCACTCTAAGAATATTTCCTTACACCAGAGTACAAATGTCTTCATCTATTGTATCTGACACTTAGATAATGCCTACTCTTTTTTGATTACAGGACATGCTGTGAGGAGGGGTTATTGATTTCTTCTGTAAACATACCACAAAAACCTTAGTTTCTCTCCAAGATTTTAGAATATTTACGTGGAGTAATTGTTCTAGTTTCCTTTATCTTGATTATATCACCATATAAATCACATTTTCCTCAAATTAAGAAGTTGTTTTCCAGTTTGCAAGGCACTTATTTTCAGCACTAGTTGCTAACACAAGTACTTTATCTCTTGTCTTGAATTCTCTGGGACAAGCATTTCTATTTCATGGTCACTATTGTGTCTTCTGAGCTCTGTCCATATTTTCTCTTACTACAGGAATTCTTATTCTCAAGATGCCCTGCAAGTATGGAAAAAAATGCCCTATCATACTTTCATAGAGGGCATTTTTTCTCTCATGTTTTTTGCTATTTCCAACAAGCCTTGGGATATCTGCCAAACAGTTCAAATGGTGTTAATCCAGTAGAGGCTTGGAGTACGTCTCATACAGCAAAAAGAAGGCATGGCAGCAGCTAGTCTCAGTTTTTCCCATCTGCAATTATAACATAGATTTTAAAGTCTTATTAAAGCACTCAGCAAAACTATCTGTTTGTGAGTGGTATCCGCATGTCCTAAACTTCTTCAGTATGAAAATGTCAAAATTCATGGATTACTTTTGACATCTACAGGGGTCCCTGCTCAGAATTTCTTGGGGGATTCCTAAAATAGGAAAAAAACAGTAATTATTTAGTTGTAGCCTTTGCACTGACTCTTTGTATGAGCATTACTTCAGGGAATTTTATTCTATAAATACTAGGATGCACTGACAACCCTTACTTATTAACAAGTAATTTACAATACCCACTGCAATGCATTGAAATGGGGCACCCTGAATGGGTAAAGGTTTCAAAGGGTTCTTAAACCTGTGGTTGGATGCTGTGCTTTTACACTCTAGGCAAACTGTACAAAAGGTCTGCATGGCCTTTGTAAAACCAAGCCATTATAATCTAGTCAAAATTCTGGATTTTGTTAACCCTTTTCTAAATGGCCACTCAATATGTCTATGTGCTACCTTCATTGCAAGTATTCTAAAAGGTCTTGGAACTAGTAACTGGCACAGTATTTGCTCTTTATTTTCAGTTACCCTTTACAGTAGGTTCTTTCTTAGCTCTAAGTTTGGCTATGGAATGTAGCTGTTCATTTAATTTGGCTCCCACCTCCTCTAGCTGCATTCTCTGTCTAGCTCATCTAAGTGTAACATATCCCCACTCAGCTTTCTTAAAATTAACCTGGCTTATCTGGAGGTTAACCAAATGGATGTTAGTCTCATAGATATTCTGGCTGAAGTGGAGGCCATGACAACTTCTCCAGGCATCCTCATGTCATCTAATTCATCATCTAAAAAGGGCAGCTAACAAAAATAATATTCTTCCATGAGGTATACTAATAGTTTCCATTCCTCTACTTCAAAATATTCCTAATTTTATTTACATTTATAGTTCTGCTTCTGACTAGCTGCTTGCTGTGGTACAGCTGAGAGAAGTTTTGGACTCTTTTTCGGGTTGCCCTTTACTTTTTTCTTCAGTATGACAGTCATATTTTTTCTTCATTTTCTATACCCACTTCTCTTATTCTTAGCTTGAAGTTCTTCCCTGTCAGTTTTTGCACTGACTTCTAGTATTACTTTAACTTCTGGGGTCTTTTGGTAAGGGTCACCTTCTATGTCAGTCTCCACACGGACTTCTTTCAATATTTTAACAGCTGGAGGCTCTTGGCAAACTCTGCGTCAGACTTGCCTAAAACTTCCACCCAGAACCAAATCTTAGCTCATTCTCTGCTTTCTATTTTCCCCCCTTTTAATTGCTAAAGCTATGCAGTTCTGGCAAATATCTTGTTCAACCTCCCCCTCCACAACTTTCATAGCTCTTTAAACTGGAAAACGTTTTGGCCAGTTATCACATCATGTAGTAAGTTAGGTAGTAAAACTACCAGGTATAATACTTTACCTAACATAGTTTATATTTTGGCCTGTGTTATAGGGTATTCTTATTTGTCTCCATTTACATATATTACTTCAGTTTTCTGTTTAACAGTTGTTTTGTGCTTAGAAACATACGGTCCTTAAAGTAATGTAACCATGTGCCCTGCATCCCGCAAACTCATTATTTACTTTCCTTGCACTACAATATCACATTTGGCAGGTTTAGTAGAAGTGCACTGATACAAAGCAGATTCAGCGCTATTACTGGCAATATAATATTCCATAGGCATGCTTCTAGGTACAATTTGCAGGCTGGCATTAATAATGTTTACATGCAAAGTATTGTTACTAACTGTACAGTGTTTGACTACATGTCCTAGTGTAGAACATTTAAAACAAACTACCTCAAATTGTGACATTTTCAGTTTTTTTCTTGTATGGAGGCAAAGCAATGTACTTAGGTGATGGGTGGTTATTAGTCCTTGATGCTTACAAGTCTAAATTAGAGCTTACAAGTTCCATTACAAATAAGTGTTCTACTAACACAACTAGCTGTTCAGAAGACATAGTGTCATTCCGGAATACTCATTGTTTAAAATTACCTTTGCGTATCCTTTTAATTCTGCAGTTTTACTTACATGGTTTACACGAGGTTCTAGACAAAGTTTTAAAATATGTATTAAATTGGTCATAGGTGGCCTGACCTGTTGGTACTGAATGCCCAGTTGTGAACTTAAGCACTGTGCTGCAGGTGAAGCTCCAGTCCTTGCCAATATTTATTGTTTCAGTTTGCGGTACTGCTGGGCATCACTATTTTCCAGGTGCATACATACCCTCATCAAATCTCCACTGAAGTGTGATAATAAACCTTTGGAGCTCTCGGCTTGGGGCCACTGCTGTAAATCCATGCACCTTTTAAAGGCCAAGAGGTATACCTCTACTTATCTTCCCTAGGTTCCTAGGTTCATAGGTGTGTACTAGGCTGATGGCCCTTGAGCCCTTACATGCCTAGCCCATAGAATTACTCTGGCATCATGCCATCTGACATTAGTTAGTTTCTACAGCCTCTTTTGAGTAGAGCCACTGGAGTGATCCCTGGGGTGAACTTCCTATTGCCCATCCACTCGTCAGGGTTTCTCTTGAAGAGGGCCAGTAAGGTGCTCTGCTTGATGTGTATTAGAAGTCTATTCCAGAGCATGGGCAGTCTATAGATTATAAACCTGTCCTCCCAGCATTTTCTGTTGATCGTGGTAATGAGGTTGAGATGTCTGAAGCATGTGGTGTGGGGGGATTGAGATTTCTTTAAATGTGGCATTTCCAGCAGAGATAGGTCAGACATGACTTTGTAGGTCAATCAGAGATCACCTCTCAGTAGATGATATGAGATGGAGAAAAGCTGGAGTTTTTTGTCTGTCTGTGTAGGATATGTGTTAAAGCCCTAGGATCCTCTTTGTGAGGTACTTTTGTGGCCTCTCCAGCTGTTGCAGGTGTCTAGTGAGGTACATGCCAAATGGAGCATTATACTCAATGATTGGTATAATGAGGGAAGAGTAGAGAGAAATGATGACCTCTTTCTTCCTGGATGCAAAACCCTTGGTAATGAGATGCACCACATAGAAGGATTTTCTGACCACAGTGGCAATGTGGTGGTTGAAGGAGAGGTTGCTGTCAGCCTATGTCCCTAGATCTCTTATAATGTCTTCAGTGTTCAGTGGACTACCATCAATGTGGTAATTTGTGGGGACTGAGTTTTTCCCAAAGGGGATGATGCATTTTTTGGCACTGAACTTAAGGCCATGGTTTTGACACCAGTTGTTTGTCTCACTGAGGCCTGTAGCCTGCATCACCTGGGGAGTTAATAATGGCTCCCAGCTTGAATCATCTGCAGACTTGGTCAGCCAGAGTCCCTTTGTGTTGGCCTGGACTTCTGAGATGTAGATTGCAAACAGGAGAGTACCCAGGACTGAACCCTGTGGGACTCCACTCGTGACTGGTTGTCAGTCCAACTTGGAGTCTGCTGCTTTCACACTGTGGGTTCTATATGTGAACCAATTTGCAACCCATCTAGTGATATAGGGGTCGATGCCTAGTTTAATGAGTCTATCTATGATTCCCAACTAGTGAATGTTATCAAAAGCTTTGGCCAGATCGAGGTAGGCTGCATGAACTACCTTGCCTTCGTCCACAGCTCTGGTGACTGACTCAAAGAAGTCATCCAGGGTGGTCAGGCGTGATCTACCCTTCACAAATCCAAACTGCATTGGGTCCAGAGTTTGGAGATTTCCTATGTCCTTATTAATTAGGTCCATGACTATGTGTTCCATAGCCTTGCATATCAGACTTGTCAGGCTAATGGGGCAATAGTTCCCAGGGTCTGTAGTCATTCCCCCTTTATGGAGAGGGATGACTGTGGCAGTGCACTATTCGGAAGGGACAAAGCCTGAGGCAAGGCTGTAATTGAACAGGGCACACAGGTGTGGTGCCAGTTCACTTTGTAGTTCATGTAGAACACAGCCAGGGATATTGTTGGGTCCCATGGAAGCTGTATTCTTAGCCTTGGACAATGCAACTTTAACCTGTGCAGTGATAATACTGGGTGCCTGGCATTCTTCTGGTATTGTGATTGGACCTTTGGGGGAGAGACAGGAGTAAAGTTGGCACTGAATCTGTCGACCAGTATGTTGGCAACATCTGTTGGCGCAGTATAGGAGATAACATTGTGCAGTAACTCCGAGCAAATCTGGGAATTGCCATGGAGATTCTTGACATAGCTATAGAAGGCCTTGTGGTTGTCTTTAGTGTCTACTGTAATCTTTCCTTCATTGCTAGCTTTAGATGATTTGATGAAGGATCTCAACTTTTTGTTGAGGCTAATAAGGAAGTTTTTCCAGTCTTGGGACTTTACCTTTATCTGCAACAGTTTCTATCTTCTGTTGTAGAGTTTGTTAATGGCAGGGAACCACCAGATTTGGCTTCCTTTTTTTGGAGGACAGTGTTTTGGTTCTGTTGGGTATGGCCAAGTTCCATGCATTTTATGTATTTGTTCGTATACTGCATTGGTGTATGATTCGGCAGTCATGCAACTATTCTCCAAGTGCATGGGTGTTGTGAAGTTGGCTAACTCTGTTTTTAGGAGCCCAAAGTTAGCTTTGGAGAAGTTTTTCATGGTGGTACCTTTTGCGGAGGGTGCGGGTGGGATGTGGATTTCCATGGTGATTAGTTTGTGGTCGGATCTAACCAGGGAGGAATTGACTATTGATTTAGAGAAACGATCACCCATGTTAGTAATAATCAGGTCAAGGATGTTGCTTCCTCTAGTGTGGGTAAGAATGAGCTGGTCCAGGGCATTGGAATTAATGAATTCCAGGAAACGTTGGGCAAATGGATTGCTGCATGAATAGTTTTCCCAGTTAATGGAGGGATAGTTGAAGTCACCCAGTATGAGGGTGTTGGGTTGGACCCTAATATTTTCCAGTGTGTTTAGGAATGTGGAGTGGGAGTCTTGGGACATGGCTGGGGACCTATAGCAGGCTACGACCTGAATTGCTGCCTTGCCCAATGTTAGTTGTACCTGAAGTATCTCTGATGCATTATGCTGGGCTACTGGTCTGGAGGTGTGCATATCCTTTATGAATATTGAGACACTGCTACCTTTGGAGCTTCGGTCCAAATTCTGGGGCCGAAAGGTGTGAAATGAGTTATAACCTGGTAGTGCAGGGGTGCTCTTTGCTGCTTTAAACCAGGTCTCTGTTACAGCACAAATGTTGATGTTCTCCATCTTGAGGAAGGCTTTGAGCGAGTATATCTTGATATTTAGACTTCTAGCATTGAGCAACATGACCCTCAGTTTGTTTTTATTTGTAGCTGTTACGGTGGTAGTTTGGTCTTTGGAACACCACCTAAAAAAGGCACTATGGGGTGGCAAGAGCCTTAGCCAGTATCCGGAAGCCCAGGTGTGGCAGATGCAGGCCATCTCTGGCAAAGCATCAAGTTCTGTCAATCATGTAATCCCAAGCAGACAGATACTGGATCCACTTAGAATGACACCAGAAACTTAGCCAGTTGTTGAAGTCAGTCATTTTGTGTTTGTACTGTGGTATCATTCTGGGCAATGGCAGGATGCTGCTCAGGGCTAGGGTCATACCTGCTTTGTCTACATAATCCAAGAGCTCCTTCATGTCTCTTTTCACTTAGTCCAGGGAAGTACGTCTGAGGTCATTCACACCCAGATGGACAATGACAGTCATACTTGTACTTGTTGTGGAGTGACCTGAGTGCGTGTGTTATGTGTTGGATCCTGGCACCCCACAGACAGCTGACTGTTACCTTCTCCTTATTCAACCTAGTGAGTGGGGCATCAGTGTGCCTCGCTATTGAGTCACCTATGATTAGTGTATTGGGTAAGATGTTTTGCCTTAGGGGCTGAGGTTGAGGGGCTCACTGCTTAGCTATTTCAGAGACCTATTGGCATTTGAAATTCCCAGAGAAGAGGGAGGATGGATCACGACAGTGGAAATTTCTTGAACAGGTTAAACTGGTCAGTGGTCATGCAAAGTTCTCGCAGAGCTGTCATAAAGTTTATTAAGGTCTCAAGTAATCTTTTCATTTGTATAGGATTCAGTAGCTGAAGGTCTGTACACACAGGGCTTTCCCTTCACAGAAAAATATACTACTAGAAAAAACCTACAAGACAACCATTTTCACTCTCACAAGCATTTTTCCAGAAGACATTCTAATAAGAACAGTTCTTCACAGCAACCCTCTTTTTGGTCATGTTGATCCCCAAGTAACTCCTCAAATCACCGCAGGAGTTTAACAGTTTTAAAATTTCAGTAACCTTTTCAGGCAACGCAAGTTCCTACTATTAATGTCCAACAGTCAATCAACAATTACTTCTTAAACAGAGCTTGCATGGCTATGGAAAAATCTCAGGCAGAGCACTTTTCAGGCAACTGTTTGAAAATCACAGCTGGTAAAGAAACTGTTTTTTATACCTACTACTGCCACCAATGTAGTATATTTCCAGTGCCCTCAGAAATAAATTAATCTTTCATAGCTAGCTTTAGACTTTCAAAATGGAGACTGGTGAGGTTTCTTAGTCAGTTCCACAGGTGCATTGTTCCTGTCACTGACTTACAAATAATTAGTACTCGTAGAGTTCAGTCTTCTCTTTCAAGGACTCCTTTTCTCCCCATTAAGCAGGAAAATTATCAGTATCCAGTAAACAGCTTCATGATTCAGGGCAGCTTCCCCCAAATTCATAACTTTCTCTGTAGACTTGAAACGTTTCTGCAGACCTTCCCTAACTTGGAATGCTTGAATCTAGAATCAAACTCTTATTAAAGTAATGGGCCTGAATTACCTCCTCCTGCAGATGAGTCTCATTACCTTCCTATGTGCTCATGTTTTCCTGCCTGTTCCAGCTTTGAAGGCATAGTGTTCTCTTGTCTCATCAGCTACCACTCTGACACAGAATTTAATTTTCTGTATCATAGTTGGATGACACCAAACATTTGGCTTTTTTATAGTGTAGACTTGGAGCAAACATACAACCATTATATTCAAGTGCAGTTCTTAGATGTGGCTGTTCTGTGGTCTAATAACATCAGAACTTAAAAGGCATATTGATAGTACAACATAGAGGAACAAAATTCTTATTATCTCTAACAGGTTCTCCAATACCCTAATTCAAAAATGAGAATTTGAAGGCACTTTTGTATGGTATGGTTCAGAAAGCCGTTACAATGAGGGGAATCAGGTAGCACTGATGGCTGTCTCATTAGTTAATTTACAAACAAAGAAGAAATCTTAAAGTACTGAAACAAGTTAAATATGTTTGCCTCAACAGTCAAGATTAGCTTTTCTTGTGTACTTAAGACCATAATGTCTGATACCTTATTCTTAATGATATACCTTTACTGAAATTCTGATTATCCTAGTTGCAATTCTCAGAATAGCAGGACTGTAAATGAGAGTATAGGGAGTATATATTAACCCCTAAAGGGGTTCTAGTATGTGCAAGACCCAATAGTACAAGTCCAAAAACTCTGAGAAACCAAGTGGGATTAGGGTGAAATATATACCAAATCCCCTATTCTCTAAGGTATTGTGATACTGGAGATCTAATATGTAAGTAACAGTGATGCACAGGGTGCAGTCCTCTATATTAAAGGGTACAGACTGGCTTTCCCTCTGCAAAAAAAAAAAAACATATTTTTAATGTATAACAACAAATTTTACAGTTCAGTGTTACATGTGTAGAATCAGATTTCGTTTTTCAGTATCTGGGAACTCATGTTGCATAGTCTGAAACTTCTAATAGTGAACCAGTCACATGTTAAGTTATTCAGATAGTCTCCCTAATTTGAGATACAGTAATCTTGGAGTTTCTATATATAAGCAGCAGACAAATGGAAGGATATAACTCTCCCAATGTTAAACGTTGCTGGGGGTCTTTATTAGTGTTATAAGTTTCAACATTTTCTGTATTTCTTTTGAAATTGCAGTTTGAAACATAGAAATAGAGGAACAGTTACTACACATGTGATCACAAGGACCATAAAATGCCTGCACCTTTAAGCAGACACACTTAAACATTATTGCCACACTTCTGAGCACTTAATAGTGCTCACCTCTGAAATTGAACAGGACTATTCCTGATAATCTTCTCGTGAATTTGTGTCTACCCATACAGCTATCAAGGCTAACCTTCTAGGTAGCCAAGGTAGTACTTTGTTTGATCTGTAGTGATAAGTTATTCAATATGCTGTGAATACAGTGAGCTAGAAACTTATGCCTATAGTGAGTCTTATTCAGTTTTTGTGTAGATTTAGGTCTCTAGTTCAGATATTTGTAGATCCACTACTTCTGCACAGAAATAGGAGGTCGAGTAATAGTGGGTTTTACGTGGCTTGAAAAGTATGACTGATATTACCAGATGTGACTTAACCAATAATATCTGATATAAGAGGCCAATGCATTAATCAGAAAACAACTGGTGCCTTGTTAATAACCTTCTTGTTAGCATGATTTGCACAGCTACACAGATGGCACCAGCACCAGGAAACCTACAAAAAGTTTTGAAAACTGGAACATGCTTTGTGCTGCCATAAAAACAAAGAAACTGTATTAGAGTGCTCTAGCATTGTAGCTCAGATCCTGGAATAACTTGGGAGGATGAAAGGTAAGAATGAGCAGTCAGTACCGGGTCTATGTTAGATCATCGAAAGTTTAATAGTTCAAATCACTAAAGATCGACTTTTAGTGATCGAACTATTAAAACTTCGAATGATTATAAAAATATAATTATATATTCAAAACAAAAAAAGAAAAAAAAAAAAGGGTGTAGGCAGGGGGGCAAGCCCCCCTGCACCCGCCACACCCCACGCCACTTAAATATACCAACTCTGAGACCGCACTACATTGAAGTAAATGGAAATCTGTCCTTATGGAGATTTCCGTTTATGTTCTGCACTTTCGCTATTCTTGTGCCGATAATATCAGCTTCGATATTGTCAGTCTTCATCAAAATGATATAGACCCGTCAGTACCAGCTTTCCCATCCTGGAGTGGGAGTCGATACATCTCACTGCACTGCTGACCCCAACAAGAGTACTATGGGATTGTAGGACACAGTTATCAGCTAAGTGTGGTTATTTGTTGCAGGTAATCCAAGAGACATGCACATGTGTGTAATTGTGCACACACACATGTGCATGTGGAACTTGTAAGTACGTGGTCTTTTCCTAGAAAACTATTAGTTATTTCTTGGACTTTACAAGTGGGTCTTCACTGTCAAGCTAAATTCATTGCCACACTGTACTTGAACAAAATGTAATATCATGGTTATAACTGAAAGATCTGTTGTAATACTCTGTATTAAGAATGTTTCAGAATGTTCTTCAGTATAGCATTTTAATATTTCCACTACTTCTTGACTCAACTAAGCTTACATCATCAAAGCCTGACACAGAATACTCTTATTGCTTAAATTCAAGTATACTGTAACTTAGATCAAACTTACTCAAGCTTAGTACAACAGGAAGAAATGTCACAAATAAAAACAAGTTTTTTTTTCAGGAGCAAGCCCCCACCCTCCTATGTCTGATTCACTCCCCCATGCACCCATACCCCTTTATATGTGATCACTGCACTTGGAAAAAGAAATATCACTGAGAGTTAGTGCAATGGCTTTATCACTTTTTCTCTGGAAGACTGCAAGCCTAATAATACATAAACATAATGAGTTTTAACATCTTGATCATATAAGACTAGAACCGAAATGATATGAGCATCTAAAACTCTCATGGCTATGGTCCAGCATCTGCTATTCATGTCTCAGTCATCCCAAGAACAGCATGTAAACTTAACAATGCAGAAAGCAATGAAGTCTAAAATGTAAAGCCATCAAATGGGGGAATAAAACTCGTTTATACTAATAACATAAATGAGAAATTAACATGACAGTTTGTCTGAATATTTAAAAAACAAAAAATCATATGTTGGTTACAGCTAGTTCTTAGGATTTTAACTTTACTGCACAGGATAAACATATAAGTCAAGCAGTCATAATAAAGAAAAGGCTGCTGTTGGTATGTCTGTGTGTCATAGATGTCTCCTGAGTTTAGTTTCCTTCTAGTGCTTACCACAAATCTGGAATCCAGTGTTGCAGAATTTGTTTGTTTATTCTGTTGTCTATCATCATCGGAGAAATAAAAATCCTGTTGCTGGTGTTAGATGTGAAATATTTGGAAGATGGAAGGAAACCACAGCAACTTTTTTTAAGGCATAAAACTTCTACTTACAGGCTTTCTAGTCTAGAATTTGGGTAGGATGCCCATACTGTACCTGAAAGCTATGAGTGCAATTAGGAATACCAACACCACTGTGACAGTCAGGGCTATAATGGCGATGATTAGTTTGTTGAAGCCTACACAGAATGAGAAAAATAAGATATACTAACTAACTCATACATTTTTGCAGTGTAAAGAAACAGTCAACCTGTGGGAGGGCAAAAATGATCAGTGCTTAATATGACAAAAGATAAAAACTCTGAGGCTTAAAATTAGCTATTTAAAAACAAATGCATACATTGGTAGTCAGTGAATATCGCTGTATGGAATCCATTCTTATGCTAGCGATGGAAAGGCTTTCTTCAGTTCAGTAACTACTCTGAGGACCAGCAATGGTAGAAACCACAGTTAGATAATTCTGTCTATATAACAACACAATAATCTTGTTTTACTTCCCAGTGAATATGTGTAGAAGTAGAAGAAAGGTGTTTGAATATGATCATCTTACAAGTCAAAGATTCTCTATACTATCGATTTAGCATTGTATACATTGTAGACTATTTTTATTTAGCTATAACATTAGAGCCATTACTTTTGGATTGCAGTGATCCTGACTAAATTCACAGCAAGGTCTGGAGGTTCAGATTTCCATGACAAACTAGTGGTCTGAAAAATGTTATTAATTGTAATGATTTTACCAGTCCTATAAGCATCATTTATGGAGTTAGTAATGCACAAGTTGTTAACGTATCTAACTTAGCCAATCAGAGATCAGTGACCTACATTCACTTTACCTGTGTTTAGTAATGCTTATACTTTTTTTATTCTGGTAAGTGATGTGTTGAACAAGTAAAGTATCAAGATTACTCATTTATAGAAAAGCCAGAAGTGAAGACCATAAGTGTGTGTGAACTAGTTTCTAATGTACCAGTTAATAAGACAATACAATTTATAATTTTTTCAATATTTCCATAACTATAAATGAAATGCAGTTCACTGCTTAGATTATTCACCACAGGAAGAGTATGCTAACTGAATTTATGTAGATTTGTTTCAGTTACCCAGAGGAAAGCATTCTTTAGAGTTATAGCATGTACATAGTACAGATGCAGATGTGTATTCATGCAGATTAGTAACATCACAACAAGAAGTATTTCAAGACGATTGCATGAAAAAAGAAGGTACTGAATTTCAGTTTATGATTTTTGTTTGTAGATACTGCTGGTAGGAAAAGGTATTTCATTTAGTGTCATTTTCTGGATATAACACTCCTAGACATCTATTTCAGATGTTCAGTATGAAAAATTGCTAATAGCATTACTAGACAGTTTCCACAGCATGCATAAACTGTATACACATATAATCAAAACAGACTTTACAGAATCATCACAGCTCACACTATTCAGTTATCAGCCTTAAGGGCAAAATAATTATTTGTAGCAGCCTTAAGTTGTACAATTACCTAAAGAATAAGTAGTTAATAGTTGTTTAATTGTACTAATAGTTGTTTAATAGTACTCAAAGCATAACAGATCAGGCTTCATTTGTTACAGAATAAAAGCGCACTTTACTTAATAATCACTGTACATTGGACTGAAAGATAAAATGACACTGCCAAGGGATTATAAAGCCACAACTATGGAAAGCAGAAAATATAGGATCTAGTACTATTACAGTAATAAAATCTTGAAAGGAAAATATATAAGAACTTATGTAGACAGTAACCTAACGTTTGATCAATAAGTGTCTATTGTTGTAAGAAAAAATATTCTATGTTCCATGGCTTATAACTAAAGGTATTCTATGTATAAGGATGTTATTGTCCCACTTTACTCAGCCCTGATTAAGACAGTCACCAAGTATAATGTTCCCTTTGGTATGTATCTGTCCAGACCCACTTAACAACTGGAATCTCCATAGGTTCATAGGTAGGTACTAGGCTGTCGGTCCCTAGGGCCAATACAAGCCTAGCCATAACAATTCCCTGGAAATTTCTTCAATGACTATTTACTTTACTGGACCCCTGTCTAGTAGGGTGACTGACATGATCCCCAGGGTGAATTTCCTTTCTCCCATCCAATCGTCAAGGTTCCTTTTGAAGAGGGCAAAGAGGCGCTGTGCTTGACATGGATGGGCAGTCTATTCCAGAGTCTGGGGAGTCTCTGGGTCAGGAACCTCTCCCTCCAGCATGTTTTGTTTATTGTGATGACAAGGTTTAGATCTCTGGAGCGTGTGGCTCTGAGGGATTGGGATTTCTTTAAGTGTAGCATGTCCAACAGCTCTGGGTTTGACATGGCCTTGTATGTTAAGCAGAGATCACCTCTGAGTAGACGATATGCAACAGAGTATAGCTGGAGTTTTTTAAGGCGGTCGGCATAGGACATCTGCTTTAGTCCTGTGATTCTTTTAGTGAGGTATTTCTGCGGCCTTTCCAGTTGTTGCATATGTCTTGAGAGGTACATGCCAAATGGGGGGTTGTATTCTATAATGGGTTTAATGAGGGATGAGTACAGTGGGACAATGACCTCCTTTCTTCTGGATGAAAAGCCCTTAATGATGAGGTGTGCCACATAGAAGGATTTCCTGACTGTTGTGGCGATGTGGTTATCGAAGGTGGGACCACTGTCCACTTGTGTTCCTAAGTCTCTTATCACACTTTCGGTGTTTAGTGTACTGCCATCTATGTGATAATACACGGGTACATGTTTTTTCCCAAAGGGGATAACTATACATTTCTTGGCATTGAGCTTGATCCCATGGCTCTGGCACCAAGCATCTGCTTCTGTAAGGTCCTTTTATAGAGTATCCACATCATTTGGGGATTCAATAATGGCTCCCAGTTTGCAGTCATCTGCGAACTTTGTTAGCCAGAGTCCCTTAGTGTTGGCCTGTACTTCAGAGAAGTAGATGCCAAACAAGAGCGGTCCCAGGACTGAACCCTGAGGTACTCAACTTGTCACTTGTCTGGAGCTGGATTTGGAGTCAGCTACTTTCTGTCAGTAAGCCAGTTGGCAACCCATCGAGTAACGTAGGGATTAATGCCCAGCTTAGTAAGTTTATCTATGATTCCAGGGTGGGGGATGGTGTCAAAGGCCTTGGTGAGGTCCAGACAGGCTGTGTAGACCACCTTACCCTCATCCACGGCTCTGGAGACTGACTCGAAGAAGTCAGTCAGGTTCAGGAGACAAGATCAGCCCTTCACAAACCCAAACTGTGTGAGGTCCAGTGTTTGAAGATTACCAATGTCTTTGTTTATAAGTTCCATGATAATACATTACATGGCCTTGCAGATCAGGCTCATCAGACTGATAGGGTGGTAGTTCCCGGGATCCAAGGTGGATCCCCCCTTGTGGAGTGGGATAACTGTAGCTGTGTGCCACTCAGTGGGCATGAAGCCTGAGGTGAGGGCATGATTAAACATGACACTTAGGTGAGGTGCCATTTCATTTTGTAGTTCATGTAGTACACAGCACAGGATGTCATCTGGTCCCATGTATTCTGTATTCTTAGCTTTGGAGAGTGCGTTTTTTACCTGTGTGGCCATTATTACCTGAATTTGGCAAATTTCTGGTATTGAGATAGGCCATTTAGGGGGTGAGAGAGGGGTGAAGTTGGCACTAAATCGATTGCCAGGATAATGGCATTATCCTTGGGATCAGTATATTTAATGCCATTCTGTTGTAGCTCAGAGCAGATCTGAGCATTGCCATTTAGATTCTTGACATAGTTATAGAATGCCTTGTGGTTGTCTTTGGAATCATTGGCAATTTTATTTTCATAACTAGCTTTGGAGGATTTTATGAAGGATCTCAGCTTCTTCCTGAGGCTGGTAAGGGAGTTTTTTGCATCCTGGGATTTTCCTCTTTTCTGCAATAGTTTCTTCCTTTTGTTGTAAAGTTTGTTTATGGCAGGGTACCACCAGATTGGCTTCCTTTTTTTGGAGGAGAGCATCTTGGTTCTATTTGGGATGGCACGATTCATGCATGAGTGGATGTGCTCGGACAGTGCCTTAGTGTAGGACTCAGCAGTCGAACTTTCAGTTCCTGTCTGCATGGGTGTCATGAAGTTTGTCACTTCTGACTTGACTAGCATGAAGTTGGCTTTGGAGAAGTTTTTTATAGAGGTTTCCTTACTGGGGGGGTGGGGGGATGTGAATGTTAAGGGTGATTAGCTTATGGTCTGACCTGACCAATGAGGGGGTGACCATAGGTGTGGAGCATCGATTTCCTATGTTGATAATGACCAGGTCTAGAATATTAGAGCCCCTGGTGGGACTATGGATTAGTTGATCCAAGTCATTGGAATTTATGAATTCCAAGAACTGTTGGGCAAAGGTGTTGGTACACGAGTAGCTTTCCCAGTTAATGGCAGGGTAGTTGAAATCACCCAGTATTAGGGTGTTTGGTTGTAGTTTAACATTTTCTAGTATGTTTAGAAAGGTGTAGTGAGAATCTTGGGGCATGGTGGGGTTTCTGTAGCAAGCTACAATTTGGATTGCAGTCTTACCTAGTGTTAGTTGCACCTGGAGAATTTCAGATGCATTGTGTTGGGCAACTAGCCTGGTGGTGTGAATATCCTTGGTGAATATAGACACTCCTCCACCTTACTAAAAGGATACAAGGCCTAAACAACATGTCCTACATGGGCCAACTGAAAGCTTTGTCACTATACTCAGTATCCTACAGACTGCTAAGAGGTGACCTGTGTCTGGCATACAAGGTATCCTCTGACCATTACAGATGGATTTATTTCCCATCAGCAAATTAAGTGGCATCGGAAATACTAAGCCTAGTGATCTAAACCTCTTCTCAACCTCAACAGAACAGTTTAGAGGGACACATTTAGATCACAGATGATACCACTGCTATGGAACAGACTCCACATCCACATTAAACAGAGTTTATTCCTGTCCATTTTCAAGTGTAACTTAGATCTATGGATGATAATCAGACAATTTACCCCAGGACTGCCCCAGTACAACTTATGGACAGATACAGCTTATAAATGCTTTGTCCCATAAATGGGTCCCCTCAAATTATCTATGGTATGATCCCAGTTATTTTCACTACAGGTAATATATAATTATCGATCATGGGAAGAGTAAGGCCAAGTAAGGCCAATCTATAACCAAATCGGATAGGTTATTTTAAGCATAAAAAGGGAAATTATCTAGGCTTAAAATGGTCCTGAAGAGCAGCTAGCCTAGTACTTACCCATGAACCTGTGAACCTATAAAGTTAAAAGTGATTCAAAATCAAAAGATTGACATGTTTAGAGTTTCAAAGCTGAACTGTTTCCACTGCTGCTGTAGTACTTAATTACATTGTGTCTGACAGTTTTGCAGGACAGTAGTATCTAGATGGTTTTCCTGCACTTGAGCTCTAAAACCAGCTTTTTTACATTAAGAGGGTTTTCCAACTGCACTCTTGTGGCAGATGTGTGCTGTAGCAAACCTATCTGAGTTGATGGCTGCTGGCTGAAAGCTTATTGTGTGTTTTCCTGATTGGTCTATAGGCCTTGCTTTTGTAAAACATGTTTTTCTGATTTTATATAAGCCCAGTGTTTGCACTAAACTGCTCCCCATGGAGCAGCAGTTAGCAATGTCCTGTATAGATACAAATGTTATCAACTTAAAATTTCCCTTAGAATAACTATCTCTGTGACCTTTCCCAATCCTCCTGCTGCTCTAGGAGCATCTGAGTTGCACATAGAGCAGCATCACCTTGTTGGATAGCTGCAGTTCACACTGGGTATAGCATCCATTCTGCATCCGTGTGCTATCATCCCACTCCAGTTAAATCTTCCCAGTCTTCCCCTTGGTTAAATCCATAGTAAAAAAACTGAAACCATGGATAGGCACTTTCTGGCTATCTCTGTGGTCAGCCTGGTGGACATGTGCTCCCTGAGGCAATGTAGCAATTATCTCATGCATGCTGACAACCACTTAATCCTGACACAAATACAGCATGTGAAAGATGCAGTTACATTATGAAAATTGAGACACGACTCTCACATACTGACATATCAAATGAGAAACAGTTTGTCAGCACATGCACATCATTTCCCTCACTAAATAAGGTCTCGACACATAAATTCACATATGCTGAGTTACTCACAAGTAACTTATCAAACATCAGAGGTGTCCCCTCAGAAACCACATGCAAACAAAAGTAAGTCAACACCAACCACTAGACAAAAAATACACATCACAGTGTCTCCACCAGCAAGCCACTAAGGTAAAACACCACACATTCAAACATCTGTCATGAGACACATGGACACCACCCTTACCAGGGTGGATAAAGAGAGAGTTACAGTCAGTTGCCTGTCAGGTGCCAGGATTAATGAGATCATGAAGTCCCTCAGGTCACTCAACCACAAGTACCAGTATGACTCACTAATAGTCCTTGTGGATGTGAGATGTAACTCCCTGGACTACATAAAGAGAGACATGATGGACCTCTCTAAATATGTATCACAGGCTAGTATGAGCCTCACATTAGGTAGTATTCTACCCTCACCGAGAATGATATTTTAATACAAACAGAAAATGACTGACTTTAATAATAAGCTTAGCTACTGGCTCATTCCAAGGGGATCCAGTATTTGTCGCCCTGGGACAATATGATCAACAAACCACACTGCTTTGACAGAGATGGTCTGCACCTGTCACTGCTAGACTTTCAAATACTGACCAAGGCATTAGCCACCCCATAATGCCTTTTTTAGGCAGTGCCATACCAACTAACCTACCTACATAACAAATTTGTCTAATGCCAAACTGAAGGAATTACTGCTCTGTGCTAGGAGTCTTAACAAGAAAGTGCACTCCCTGACTCATGGAAAATGCTGACATCTGTGCAGGTACAGAGATGTGGTTTAAGGCTACAGAAAGCAACCCAGCAGTGCAAGGTTGCAATGCCTATCACACATTCAGACTACTCTGAAAAGGAAAAGACAAAAGGAGGAGGTGTTTCCATTTACATAAAAAGTAATCACACCTCTAGATTGGTCAAGCCGTATGACTCACTTAAGCTACCCCATGACCAGATGATGGCAGGTAACCCCCCCCCCCCCACCCCATCATATCATCTCTAGCCACAGGTCCCCAACCATAAACCATGAAAACCAATCTGCATACTTGACCTTACTAGAATCACTTGCCATTCAGCCCAATACACGACTCGTGGGCGATTTTAACTATCCCTTCATAAACTGGGAAAGATATATGACCACTAACATGCAGGCTCAAAGATTCATGGACTTTATTAATGCAAATACTCTCGAACAACAAGGCAAATTACCTCCTATTAAGTGATAGCATAGGTAATTTTTAAGCACCACCTAACCTCAAAAACACAAAGGCCTCTGCAGAAGAATACATGAATGCCCTGTACAACCACTTAAACAACTGCATAGAAACAAAAGTACCTGACCAAACTAAACCCAGCTCTACCCAGAAAAACAAGCCACCCGTTGGACCCTTGGCATAAATACACTGTACAACAGAATGAAGAAATTCCTGTCTAGAAGTAAGTGGGAGGAGCACAAAAGAGAAACAAATTCCTTCACTATTCCCAACAGACAAATCAGGGAACTAGTCAAGTCTTCAAAAGCTAAATAAGATACTAAAATAGCTTCTCAAGCAAAGGATAACCACAAAGCATTTTTAGTTATATCTGAAATCTTAAGGGAAACACTCAACAATGTAGATGGCACTACCTTTACTTGGCCAAAAGAAATAGCAAACCTGCTGGCTGATAAATTCAGCTCAAATTTCACTCCCTCATCACCACCAGTCACTCCCCATAAAATATCCTCTATCATTCATTTACCTGTTAAAACAAGAGAACAGGTAATCTCTGCACTATCTAAAGCAAGAAATATGGCATCAGTGGGCCCTGATGGAATCTCAGGGTGCCTATTAAATAGCTGGAAACATGACCTAGCAGACCTGCTCAAATCTCTATTTAACCACGGTCTCCAGACAGGCTTTGTCCCAGTAGAGTGGAGGACATCAACAGTCATCCCTCTGCACAAGAGGGGACCATCAACTGATCCAGGAAACTACTGACCCATAAGTCTCACTAGCTTCAGACGTAAGACTATGGAAAGGATAATCATGGACCTGATTAAGAACAACACAAGAAATCTCCAGACTCTAGACCCAACTCAGTTCAGCTTCATCACGGGCAGATATGCAGAACTGTATGTTACTCAAGGGAATATTACAGAGATAAAGGCAGACAGATGGTAAACTTAACAGACCAGATGGTTTAGTAATTAAGGTGTTTACCTCCCATGCACAAGGTATCAGGTTTGATCCTAACCTCTGACCAATGCTTGTTTGGATTTTGCATGCTCTGGGATCACATAACTCAGCACCTTAGAGACATTAAAAACAAAAAAAATGAACAATTCTTTATATGTTCACACTCTAGAATGTCCCAACTATAGGAGATTTTTATTCGTTGTCATTGATAAGAGTACAGAGTGACTCTAGGGGTGGGGATGATGAATTAGAATTAGAAGCCAGAGAAACTAAATGGCAACTGAGACTAAATGCTTGTTGCAATCCAGGTTTAAATGATTATTGTTCAATAGCTCCATTTTTGAAGCAAAGGGCAGCAGAGGTTTAATTTTAAGTGTACTGTGAAAACACTTATCTGACTGCAACAAACAGATCAACTATGTTTTGAAATTTTAAATTTATTTTTTAAGTATGTTTTATATTATTATGTTCATTAATAGTACTATTACTTATATTTTTATCTTGAATGTTCTTACTATTGTGGTTTACAGCATGTTATTGTGTACATTATATATTCAGGGGAAGTATGCCTTTAAGTTTAGTCAGGGTAATTTCATTGATGCAAGCAAAATAATGAATAGTTGCTTAAGTAATTAGAGTACATAAAGGAAGTTGCATCATAAGTGAATGACTCTGATGAAGCCAATTCATGTTTCTTGGCAAAAGCGCTTAGTTGGTTTTCCTTTGACAGTGTTTAATGTTAAACAAACTAGTGTTTCACACAAATACTGCCTTGGTGGCTCACTTTTTTAATTTTTATTACTGTTTATAAGTTTTTGAGCCATTTGGCTTGTTTTTTGTTATATTTTGCATGATCTCCCTGTGTCTCCGTGGGGTTTCTCCCACGTCCGAAAAACATGAGTGTTTCCATCTCAAACTCACCAATGAATGGAGCTGTGGGCAGCAGCACAGACTCTACATGGTGCCCTATAGGGGAAGAGTTGTACAGACCAACTGCTTTGGGCATCTCCTGTGGTGCACAGTATCCTCAAGATAGGAGAACACAGATCACAGATTGCGCGTCGTGGCAGAGCTAGCCACTTGATGGTGTAAAATATGGCTCTAGGTGATTCAGTCATGTTGATTAATGTCGCCAAAAATGGGCATGGGTAGTTAACGGTGATAAGTGAGTTGAGGACCCGGCCTACTCTGACCCACACCAGGGACCCATGCTAAAGGTGGGAGGGGTATATGTGCCCCTATTGACCAGTGTGTGCCCGCCATAAAGCCCAGAAGCCTTGTGTCAATATTACTAGCTGGCTGGTGTCTAGTTGCCCAGCTTGGGATAGCTCTGTTGGGCAAAAGCTGGACGTAAAACCAACCATCCTGCCAAACATGAACTGAGAATGCTACACTTAGGTTCACTGACAGGGCGCAGCTTGGAAGTGGATGACATGATCATATAGAGGAGGCTGGATATCCTATGTATCCAGGAGATGAGATGGAAGGGCAGTGCAGCAAAGCCACTTGGCTAGGGATCCAGAGTCTACTACTTAGGTGGATAGCAGGCTAGAAATGGTGTAGGAATTGTGGTGAGAGAGAGGCTTCAGAAGGCAGTAAGGGATATCATCAGAATTAATGACTCATGGCAGTCAGACTCCAGTGTAATGATAGGGCAGTATTAATAATCTCAGCCTATGCCCGACAGCAGGCTTGTGACAGTGAGGAAAAAGAGTGCATTCAGACAGCAGTTGCCCTACTAGATAAAGCAGGACAACATGAATTGGTGTTGATAATGGGTGACTTGAATGCACATATCGGGACAGACAGAACAGGATATGAGGACTGCTTGTGTCCACATGGGTGGTGCAACAAGAATAAAGAAGTAGAAGCCATTCTAGGCTTCTGTTTGGCATAGTAGCCAACACATGGTTCAAAAAGAGAGACAGTCACAAGATCATATACAAGCGTAGTCAACATGCAACTCAGGTAGACTTCTGCCTAGTAAGGAAAAAGCACTGGCGCAGAATCCATGATTGAAAAGTTTTCCCCAGTGAAACAGTCAGCCCACAGCATAAACCACTCATTGCCACAATCAGCTGCAAGCAGTGGTCAGAGAAGGCCCTAAAGTCAACAGAGACCAGGCTGAAAAACTGGAAGTTGACTGGAGAAAAAGTACAACAGTTCAAGGAATTACTCAGGGCTCTAGCACCCCAAGAAGAGGAGGAGGAAATAGGTGAAGTTGAAGAAGAATGGCAGTGCCTAAAAACAGCATGTGTCAGGACTACAGAAAAGATATGTGGCCGAGCCAGGTATGGAAATAAGGTAAATAAGGAAAGCAGGTGGTGGAATGCAGAAGACCAGGAAGTCATCAAAAGAAAAAAGCAGGAAGAAGTGGGTGACAGAAAAGACTGACTAGTCTAGGAGGGACTACTGGTTGGCTAACAAAGAAGCTAAGAAAGAAGTTGCAATAGCAAAGAATAGGGCATCGGAGGCACTGTACTAACTTCTGAAAAGTAACTCAGTAAGGGGCACAAAGAAACTATATCAGGTTGCAAGGCAAAGACAGAAAGATAAAGGAGATAGACACCCTTCATACGGGATGACAGCAACAACCTGCTCACCAGCCCAGAGGACATCAAAAACAGATGGAAGGAGTATTTCCAGCAGCTTCTGAATGAATAAAACCCCACAGAAGCTGTACTTCCCCAGAAACAGCCTACGATAAGAGAAGAAGAAGAGCCCACCCTAAAAAAAGTAAGAACAGCACTAAGGAAGATGAAGTCAGGGAAAGCAGCAGGCTCAGATGAGGTCACACCAGATATGATAAAGAAGTTGGGTGAGATAGGGGAGAAATGGCTCCTGAGGGATACTAATAGCAGAGTGGAGAGAAAGGTGTATCCCAGATGACTGGAGAATAAGCATACTTGTGCCAGTGTACAAGAACAAAGGGAGCATCCACAACTGTGAGCAGTACAGATGTATCAAACTCCTATCACATTGCATGAAAGTTCTAGAGAGAGTGATTCATAAACGGATATGCAGAGTAGTAGAATGTAAGATGGGAGATGAGCAGTTTGGATTCAGATCAGGATGCAGCACAACTAACCCGATGTTTGCATTGAGAGCGACACTTGAGAAGAAGCTAGAGATGAGAAGAGAGTCCAACTGGGCATTCCTAGACTTGGAGAAAGCATATGGCAAGGTCCCAAGTAAGCTAATCTGGGCAGTACTGTGGTGGTTTGAAGTCCCAGAAGCATTGGTAGAATTTGTGCAGGCTATGTACAAGGACCCAATGACTCACATACAGACAGTGTTCGGCCTCACAGAGGGGTTCCCAGTGGGTGTGGGAGTACATCAGGGTTCAGCTGTGAGCCCACTGCTGTTCATACTGGGGATGGACTACATTAACAAACAGGTTGGAGGGGATGGATCAACAAAGCTGCTGTATGCAGACGATGTGGCAGTACATGCAGACTCTGAGATAGAACTTCAGCAAAGGATAGGAGAATGGAATGCAAATCTAAAGGCACATGGGATGAAACTAAGCACAGATAAGACAGCGGTAATGGCAGCAAATTGGGGAAATCAGAGGAAGCTGAGAATAGAGATAGAAGGAAAGATAGTGAAACAGGTAAACAGCTTCAAGTATCTGGGAAGAGTAGTTGAATTAGAAGGGTAGTCTGAATAAAGAGGTCAAAGCTAGAATCAGAGATGCTGCAGCCAAATGGCACAGAGTGTCAGGTGTAGTCTATGACAGAAGAATGCCAAAGAAGCTAATAAGTAAGGTGTACAAGACAGTGGTGTGACAAGTACTACTGTATGGTACAGAAACCTGGGCAGTAAAGGCAAAACAGTTGAAGAAGCTAGAGGTGATGGAAATGAAGTGCCTGGGAAGGGTGGTAGGATGCACACTGTGGGACAGACGAAGAAATGAGGACATAAGAGCAGAGGCCAAAGTAGCTCCAGTTGCAGAAAAGATCAAAGAGAACAGATTGTGGTGGTTTGGACAAGTGCAGAAAAGCAGAAGACAATCTGGTGAGTAAGATTTGGGACAGGCAGGAAGAAGGAAAGAAGAAGCGAGGACGTCCAGCAAAAAGGTGGATGGATTGTGTGAAAGAAGATCTGCGACAGTCAGGCATGAGTCTTGAAGAAGGCAGGCACTGAATCAAGAGAGTTGATGACAATTAATATGATACCCCGACCCCATGTAGAAAAATGGGAAAAAAGGGCTGATGATGATGATGATCTCTCTCATGCAGGCACACATACAGAAACCTCTGCTTCAGAAAATGCAAGCTGAAACAAATCCTAGTTTTGAAGTAATATTGTGATTTTATAACAAGATCTTGTAAAAATATATTGTTATTTTATCCTCCGTTTATTTTATGCTTATCCAGAAATGTTGAGATAAGAGGTTGATAGTAATGCAGACCTCTTAACTGCTGCTGCTGCCATGGATCGCCCTCACTCTTCCCTCTCTCTCTCTCTCTCTCTCTCACACACACATACACAACACACACACATACACACTCACACACACACACACACACACACACACACACACACACACACACACACACACACACACACACACACACACACACACACACACATACACACACACACAAACATGCACACAGTCACTTCTGCTTTCATACACGCATACACGCTCACTCACAGCCATACACACACATATGCACTTTTTTTCTTTTTTACTTTACACTCACTAGACAGCAAAAACACTGCTTAATGAGTGTAAAGTAATGGCTCAAGTTGATTTCACTGTTCTCTCTCTCTCTCATACACACACAATCTCTTCTGCTTTCACACACAGTCTCTTCTACTTTCAAATGTAAATACACTCATACACATATATACACACACTCTCTACCAGGCACACTTTGTTTACAGTAGCCATAGCCAGCTAGGGCAAACACAATGATAGATAATGTCGAACAGGCCATGCATGGCAAAGTGAAAGAGGATCATACATCCAAAATCTAAAGGAAAAAGGTTGTCACAAAAGGCACTTATTTGGCATCTGCTTGTCAGTGGAGGTGACACACCTTCTGGAGGAGCCATTGAACTTTAAGACTCTTCCCTGTGCCACAAAATGATCTAACCTTTCCAGGACACAACTCTTGAAGACTGGACTAAAATTAAGTTATCTATCTCTGACTACTAGCTGTCTCACCAAGTAGACCCCTTTCTGAGCAAGAAGGTTCCTAGTCTTTGTAATACTCTTCTGTGTATGGGGCTAGCCTTTCAGTCACATCTGACTGCTGGACATATCCCCACATACTGCAGACTCAAAATATTCGGCATGTTAAGCACATTTATAAATATGAGGAAGCATTTAGAAGCCAAACTCAGCATGTCAAGAACTTTTGCTTCATTGCCCTTTAGTTGCAAATCATCAAGCACAGTAATTTCCTAAGGGGTCACATCATTTTTAACATATAATCATATCAGCAGCAGATTTAATGCTTGAAACCTCTTATACCCCACATTGTGCATCTTTCTTCCAGTTGTGTCATAAGCTTTCATATTAGCTATCGCCAAATATAGCTTCCCTATCAGACCTGGCAGCTGCAAAGCAGAACACATCGAGTTCATCAATAATATATTTTAGCAAATCCAGAACTCGTCAGAAACTGGGTAACATTTTTCAGTTCAGTGAACTGCATAACAGTTTCATCAGGATCCTGGAAGTATATCTCAAAGCATCAAAATTCCTGTTCAGTTTAAAGGGGAAGGGTGAAGCAGACCTCCAAGGAAAAGCATGACTTGATCATTAAGGTGCAAGAAAAAAAACAAATGCAGTTTAAGAACACAACATGTACAAAAACTCAAAAATGTTAATCTACCAAGGCAAGGCTCCGGAAACCAGATGTATTTTTTTAGCTGTTTCATTCTTCAGTTTAAAAAACATAACTTCATCAGAAAATACACTCAGGACTCAACAACCAGTTTAAAAAGTAGCCTAAACATCATGTGATTTAATGTAACAATCATTGTGTAATTATGTTATTGTAATTAATCAGGGGAATACCTTAAACTAAATCTTTAAAGAAACACTAAATAAGAGGCAAAACTAAAAACAGTGAAAAACGGCACTAAACAATACTATAAAAATGCTTGCAAACTTAAAGTTTTTTTGCTTGTAAAAACATTTAATTTTGACTTTCCCTATTTTCTTCCTTTTAGGTTGGTCTGACACTGTGCAGAAAATCAGAACATATTAAATATAAACCCCTATGTCACAAGATGGGTCGCAAACTGGCTCAAAGACAGAACCCACAAAGTCAGAGTTGCTGGAGCCATGTCAGACTCGAAACCGGTCACAAGTGGCATCCCACAAGGTTCTGTCCTGGGACCTCTCTTGTTCAGTATTTACTAGTCTGAGGAACAGGCCAATGTGGGAGGACTATGGCTCACCAAGTTCGCAGATGACTGCAAACTGGGCGCCATAATTGACTCTCCAGCTGACACAAACATCCTTCAAAAAGGTCTCACAGAGACGGATAACTAGTGCCAGAGCCATGGGCTAAAGCTAAATGCCAAAAAGTGTATAGTCATACCCTTTGGCAAAAACAATGTGCCCACAAATTACCACATAGGTGGTAACCCATTAAGTACAGAGAAAGTAATTAGGGATCTGGGGACCCAAGTTGATAGCAATCTCTCCTTTGACAACCACATTGCCAAAGTGGTTAGAAAGACCTTCTACATAGCCCACCTCATCATGAAAGGATTCACATCTAGATCAAGAGAGGTAATCGTGCCCTTTTATTCATCCCTCATCAGGCCCATCATAGAATACAATGCCCCCTTTGGGATGTACCTTACCCGACACCTGCAGCAATTAGAAAGACCCCAAAAGTACCTCACCAGGAGGATCAAGGGACTCAAACAGATGCCATATGCTGCTCAGTTAAAAAAAACTCCAGCTCTACTCAGTTGCATACCGCCTACTTCGAGGCGATCTATGCCTGACATATAAAGCTATGCCCAACCCAGAATTAATGGACATGCTCCACCTCAATAAATCTAAATCCCTTAGAGCCACGCACTCAAGGGACTTGAACCTCAGCACAGAAATAAATAGAACATGCTGGAGGGACAGATTCATAACCCAGAGGCTCCCTTCGCTCTGGAATAGAATTCCAATTCATGTTACGCAGAGCACCTCACTGACTCTCTTCAAGAAGAATCTTGATGAGTGGATGGGGGATCGTAGGTTTGTCCCGGGGATTACTTCCGTGTCACTATTAGACAGAGGCACAGTAAACTAAACTTTAAAAAGGGCACAGTATACTCAAATCAAGGGGTGGCGTAAGCCAAACACAATCGGGCTAGGCTTATAAATGCCCCAGGGCAGATAGCTTAGTATGAACCTATGAACCTATGAACCTATGAAGTAAAATCAGCTGTAAAAATATACAAGTAAAAGCAAAGGCACCCAACAGCCTTACTGTAAGATGAATATGACCACCTCCTGCAATATTAGAAGCTACATAACACCTCCCTTCACTGGATCTCTCCACCAAAGTGAGCCCCTTAAAAGATAGACCACAGTGTTCAACAGCAAAAACTACCTCAAAAGCAGGAAATCTGGTGTATACTATCACCTGCCCAAGAAACAGTAGCTTGAAAAGTCCCTTTTGTTTTACTACATGAGATATAAACATAAGACCATAGATGAATAATTATTAAATTATTTTTACTGATATACAGGCTGTGCCATTATTCAAGGCAGTTATGTATGTATGTTATGTATTTATTTATTTATTTTCTGCCGCTTTGAAATTCACGTACCAAAGACATGTAAATAAAGCAATGGCATATAGCAAAACAATACAAATTAGATCCAAATTGATCAAATTCTTTAAAAACAGCCAGATCTGTACCTCACACAATGTCTCTCAAATCTGAAGGCACGGTCCTTCCTACTATCTGTCAGGCATCTAGCTGCTGCCATGTGCCCCACTGACTATGCAAAAAACATCTGAATCTAGGACAGTATTAGCTGGAGGTGCAATTACTCAAATGTGAGAATCTGGTGGAACAGGAAGGGGTGAGCAAGAAATATCAGCTCAGATATGTTAATGTGAAAAGTAACACCTTGATAGTTACCTTCAGTAAATTCTTCTGTATTTTTATGTAGTCAGTCTTGCTGTTCATAATGGCACTTTTAGTCAAGTTTGACAGACAAAAGCTAACAAATAGATACAGTACTGGTATTTCTTATATGACAGAAATGGGTTGAGATTCAGAGAAGTTTCTCTGTAATTTTGTACACTGCTGAGTCCAAAAGGGGTGGTTTACAAGACTGTGAGAAATACAATTCAGACACATGATTGGCCACAATAAGGAAAAACCTAATTTTTGGCTTATTTGCATGACTCAGAATCTTGTATTATTACTGCAAGTGCTAATCAATGCTTTCCAGTGGTAATTGCCACTAGTGACCAATGCATCGTGTTGGCACAGATACTCCCCATTCAGGCTCCCATACACACACATGCAAACATTCAAACACATATGTGCACACACACACACACACACACACACACACACACACACACACACACACACACACACACACACACACACACACATTCAGATTTTCATGTACACAACAACACACAAACGCACATGCATACACACAGTACTCACCATACAAGAGACACCTCACCAACTGGATCACACTCACTCATACACACACGCATTCATACTCTAATGATCCCCTAATTCACTTCCCTACTGCAACCACCCAGGCAGACACACACTCATGTGAGACCACTTATACTGCAACAGACACACACACACAACAGCTGCGACAAACATACACACCCTTACACGCCGACTAATACTACCACTCCACAGACACTTACGTGAGTATGCCTTTCAGGCAGACTCCTCCATGACAACAGTGGGGGAATTTCAGTTGTGTGCCTTAACATGTCCAGCTGAGCTAATTTTGCTAAACTGTGTAACTACCCTAAGCAGAGGCATTTCCAAGGAAGAGTATATGGCTAATTAGCATAGGTCACTCCCCTGGAATACCGCATTAACATTTACCACTGTTGTGGAGACAGCCCACTGTGATGGTTATACCAACCATGTGGTCTTGTTTCTGAATTGGAATGGGCTATCTCCAGTAGTTTTCCTGCCATGACAGGGTTTAATGTTGGTGGTAGCCCTTTCTGAATCCCAGTACAAATTTTAAAACTTGATCTTAAGGAAGTCAGTATATTAAAATTTAACCTCAAAGCATTCCTACTTAGTCCCTTTCACTTCATTTTTGATGTAATATTTGTGCTATTTGTGCATTTTATTTATTGACCGGGTTAGTCCAGCTGGGCCAAAAACCTACTTTCAGTGGAGACCCAAGGGGAGAAGCCCCAGTTACAAACAATTTACAATACATAAAAATTCATACTCCAAGATAGAGAAATTAAAATACATAAGGTCAGGAAATATATAAGTAAGATACAGACACATAATAAATAAATGAGTAGTAATGTAGAAAAAAATACATATATAATCAGCAACTGAGCTTTCAATTGAGATAGATTGGGTTCACCAGATAAAATTCTAGTAAGGTAATTAGAGACAGGCAAACACTATATACATATATACATGTGGTGGAGTAGTATAGCTTAACAATATAGTCTCTTAGCAAAGTACAAGTGTAAGGTGAAAAAGATAAAGTGTATGTGTAAGGTGAGAAGGAGCAGGAGGAGGTAGAGTAGAATGCCTGAGGAGTAGGAGAGAATGGAAAAATATAATCTGCCTAGTTTGGTGAGTTTATCAATGATAGCTGAGTGGGAATGGTATCAAAGACTTTGGCCAGGTTGAGGTAGGCTTTAATCACAGCCTTACCTCAGGCTATGTCCCTAATGAATGGCACACTGCTACAGCCATCCCACTCCATAAAGGGGGAGCAACTACAGGCTCTGGGAACTATCTCCGCATTAGCCTGGTGAGTCTGGTATGCAAAGGTATGGGGCGGATCATCATGGACCTGCTTAACAAAGATATAGGCACTCTCCAAACTCTTGACCCCTCACAGTTTGACTTTATCAAGGGGAGATCCTGCCTGCTGAACCTGGTTGACTTATTCAAGGCAGTCACCAAGACTGTGCATGAGGGTAAGGCAGTGCATACAGCCTACCTCGACCTGGCCAAGGCCTTTGATACCATTCCTCTCTCAAGTTTCATTGATAAACTCACCAAACTAGGTATCAATCCTTACATCACTAGGTGGGTTGCAAATTGGCTCACAGACAAGACCCACAGAGTGAAAGTTGCGGATTCCAAGTCTGTTGACCAGTCACAAGTGGAGTCCCACAGGGCCCGGTCCTGGGCCTTCTCCTATATGGCATCTACTTCTCAGAAGTCCAGGCCAACACAGAAGGACTCTGGCTGATCAAGTTTGCTGATGACTGCAAGCTATGAGTCATTATCAACTCCACAAGTGATGCAGACATTCTACAAAAGGGCCTCTCTGAGACCAGTAACTGGTGCTGGAAACATGGCCTGAAGTTTAATGCCAAAAATGTGTTATCATCCCCTTTAGAAAAAACTCAGTTCCAAAGAATTACCACTTTGATGAGAGGCCACTGAACACATAAGACATCTGGGCACCCAGGTCGACAGTCACCTCACCTTCGACCACCACATTGCCACTGTGGGCAGAAAGTCCTTCTATGTGGCATATCTTATAACCAAAGGTTTCGCATCTAGGAAGAAAGAGGTCATCATCCCTCTCCACTCATCTCTCATTAGACCACACATCGAATATAACACCCCATTTGGCATGTACCTGACCAGACACCTACAACAGCTGGAGAGGCCACAAAAGTACAGCACAAAAAGAATCCTAGGCCTTAAACACATGTCCTACATGGACAGACTCAAGACATTTCAGGTGTTCTCAGTCTCTTATCATCTACTTAGAGGTGATCTCTGCTTGACTTACAAAGCCATGTCTGACCCAGCCCTACTTGAAATGCTACACCTAAAGAAATCCCAATCCCCCCATGCCACACACTCCAGAGATCACAACCTTATTACCATAATTAACATAACATGCTGGAGGGATAGGTTCATCTCCCAAAGAGTGCCCGTACTCTGGAATAAGCTTCCCATTCATGTCAAGCAGAGCACCTTGCTGGCCCTCTTCAAGAGAAATCTTGATGAGTGGATGGGTAACAGAAAGGTCACCCCAGGGATCACTCCAGTTGCCCTACTGGATAGGGGCACTGTGAACTAACATCAGGTGGCACAGTGCCTGGGCAATTTTTTGGGCTAGGCCTGTAAAGGCTCCAGAGCCATTAGCCTAGTACACACCTATGAACCTATAAATAGGCAAAAATACAAGAGTGAAGTGGAAATTAGGTAAAGTCATGACAGGTCCAAATCTTGGTGTTAAGTAGGTGAAGTCTGAGTTCTTTTTTAAAGTGTATAGGGTGTGTAATGGAATGTATGTGTGTGGTGAGTTAGTTCCAAGCTTGGGCTACAGTGCATTTATATAGTAGTTTACTGGCATTTTTCTTTGGTTGATAAATATATAGGAGTTGCTGGTTCGAGGTGTGGAAGGTATGAGTGGGGGTATAGGTGGATACCAGGGAGCAGCTTAGGAAGATGGTTTGCATAATATAGAGTGATTTGAAATTGTGATAGAAGGAGCTGTTGGGGGAGTTCAAGCCAATGGAGAGAGTTGAGTGGAGTGCAAGGCAATGGTATGAGTTATAAGAAGAGTTGGTGACAAATCTAGTTATTTTGTGATATGTTTGTTGGAGTTTGGCCAAGGTTGTGGACTGAATGTTAGGACTGGGGTGGAGTAGAGAAGGGAGAGGAAAAGGACAGCCTGCACCAGGGAGAGTCTTGTGTTAGAAATTAGAAATTTTCTGTTACGATAGAGCAAGCCAAGCTGTTGGTGAGTTTTGTTTACACTTTGGAGGACGTGTAAGTTAAATTTAAGTTCATCATCAATGATGGCACCTAGGAGCATTGTATGGGGATCTAATTGTATGACGGTGTTACTGGAGGATTTGATGACAAAGGTGGATTTATGATGAGAGAGAGAGAACGAGGGTGAAAAAGCAAGGGTTTGTTTTTTTGGGGATTTAAGATAAGTAGATTATCAGACAACCACTTTTCGATGGATATAAAGGCATCTTGGATAACAGTATGGAGTTCAGAGATATTGCTGGAAAAGGAGATGAGAGTCGAGTCATCAGCATATTGAATTAAAGAAGATTGTTTGCTGGAATTATGAAGTTCATTAGTGAAAATATTAAACAGGTGGGGACCCAAGATGGAACCTTGGGGTACACGGGATGTGATTGGAGGGGAGAGTGAGCAGCAGGAGAGCCATCTGACAGATTGTTGCCTATGAGAGAGGCAGCTAGAGAACCAGGCTAGGGAGGTAGCAGATAGAGTGAGTTTAGCAAGTTTAGATAGAAGTATAGGGTGAGACTGCCAACGGCCTTGGAGAGGTCAAGGAAAAGTCATGGTATGAGTTGGTTATTATCACAGGCCTCAGCAACAGTATGAGTAAGTGATAGGAAGCAGTAGCTGTGCTGTGGTTTGGCTGGAAGCCATGTTGAGTGGGTGTGAGAAGGTCTTCCTGGAGGAGACAGTTTAGAAGTTGTGTATGAATGCATTTTTTGAGTATTTTAGAGAGAGGGGAAAGGATGTCAATGGGTCTGTAGTTAGATGGGACAGCTGAGTTTCCCCCTTTATGCAGGGGGATGGTGAAGAAGGATTTCCAAATGACTGGCACTGTTGCTTCTTGATTAGATCAGTTGATTAGCAAGGATACAGGACAGGCTATGGATTCAGCAGCTAGTTTGAGGAAAATAGGTGGGAGACTGTTTGAAGAGGAGAGCAGTGTTTAAGCTTCGGCAGAAGTGATTTAACACAAGAAGTAGGAGCAGGTTGAAAGGTGAAAAGGCTTTTGTTAAGTGCGTTGGATGGAGTAGGAGGGCATTTGTGCTGGAGTTAGAGGGTGTGAGTTTTTGAACCGTGTCAATGAAGTGTTTATTGAGGAGGGTAGCAATTTCATGACGAGTATTATTTGGGAAAGGGGAGGGGTTGGAAGGGCAACTTGGCTGGAGAATTTTATTTAGGGTAGTCCAGACTTTATGTGGGTTAGATTTGCTATTGAAATAGATTTGCTATTTTGAAGTAATGGAGTATATTCCATACAAGCCTATAGAATGATCTGCCAGACTGTTCTGTAAATTGGTGAAGAGTCTTCACTGATAACCAATTACCTTACTTTTTTCTTCAAAACTCATTTGGAATATTTGATTGTGGATGAATGGTCAGTAAACCATAATGAGGAAAGAAAGCAACATACTGGCTGTGTTGTGGCAAGCTTTTTCCATCTTCTCTTACTTATTCTCAATGTTAAATTAATTAATTTCATCCAGAAAAGTAATTAACGAAACTTTAATGGTTGCATATCCATCATACATGTCCGTAAGTTCCTTTCCAGTCCCCTCACATGGCTTTAGCACCTTAAGTTACATTCTCTCCCATTAACTCCAAAGTTGTGGTGCTCATTGTTTACATGGAGCTACATAACTTGGTATTTATAAAAGAATAATTTCTCTAATGATGCTACATTTTATGCATAAATGTCAACATGCTTTGTTGGCTCCCCGTTTTTGTCAGTTTAGTAAATCTTATTTTAAATTCCGCATTGCTTTACCTTACATTGCTTTCATTTTTATTTTATATTTAATTCTTCCATGGAAGAATGTTTATTTTCTTCCTATAATAGTTAATATTATGAACTGCTGATTCTTTTTCATACTTTTTTATGAAACAAAACTATAATGGCTGACATCTAGCCCTGTTTGCAGTTGTCTTAACATGCTGCAGCCCCTCTGTACAGTAGTGTACTCATGGAGTAGCATCTATCTCTACTGTTTCTTATTGTCTTAATATGAAAAATGGAACTTATCAGGTTAGTAAGAAATTCCAGGATCATCTGTGGAGACACCTGGATAAGCAACATTTAGCTTCAGATTCCTCACTTCCTTATCCAGTAAGAGCTTATTTCCTTCCTGCTGTTTTTTTGTAAAATACCTTATTATAACTGAATAACAAAGACTGGATCACCTCTTCTCCATTCTTTTATTCCACAGTATGTAAAAACTTTGCTGTGTGTTTAATATAAAATGAAAAGTGCTAAAAATATATATCTGCATCTTTGCTACCCCCTTGAGCCCCATTCATAAATTTGTAATTAGATTTTACTCAGCTGACAAGAGAACAGACAGTTTACTATGTTTTGGTTGCTATCTGCACGTTCTCTTTTTGGATTGAAGCTTATAGCTGTGTTAAAGCTGATGTTATTGGCAATAACTAAGAAATTACTTTAAGGGATTATGCCAACATTTGGAGTGCTATGTACAATAAATAACAATCCAGGTATACATACACGTTAGTAACTAGGTTATTGAAAGAACTTTGCAGAGTGTTAAATGTGAAACTGGAATTGCACTGTCCTCATCACCCACAATCCTCCTTCCTATGAGTGAAAATGAACAGAATGTTTACAGTACATGCTGGTAAAGCTTATGCAGAGATCAAATCAAAATGGCAGCTTTACCTTTGGTCTTGATGAATACCCAAGGAAATTTGAATTCCACTAGAGAACTAAAAATGCATGGGTAGGCACTTCTAGTTACCCATGATCCTACATAGTTCAAATACAGTACTTACTCGAACTGATGATGCATTGCTTTCTTATTGCTTAAGACTTCTCTGTTTTATAGACTTTGCATAAGAGAATTAAGGAAGCAATTCCCCATATCATCTGACTTATATCACCATGATCTGAAGTGTGGTGACAGGGTCTATGACAAATCCTTTCTGTAAAAAAAACAGTTTTAGACTGAAGTGAAAATGTCTGTTCCCGATTTTGTAACCGTCCAAACCTTTTTCATTGTATCAGCCAGCTGACTTAGCTACATGAGAAGCACTGTTAGTAGACCTGTCACATGACAACTGCAATGGGAATGTCCATGCCATGAAGATCTGGGTGTTGGCATTCAGAATTCACTACCTGCCTGGGAACAATGAAAGCATACAACTGTGAGTTCATAGGTTCATAGCTTTATACTAGACCACCAGGGTCTTTACAACCCTACCCATGTAACCCAAACCAGTTTTGTTTGAGTTCCTTGAATGCCTATATGGTGGGCTATGTTAGTAAAGAGATAGCTAAGGGTTATGTTAGGGGTGGGGTATGTCAGTTGGGGATTAATTTACTTACTGTTAACCTGTCCATCAGAGACATAAGGGCCAGACCTGGGATTAATTTGCAATTTTCCATCCAATGATCAATGGTTTCTTTGAATAGGGACAGAAATTAACTCTGCTTCACATAGATGGTAAGCTTATTCCATTAAATGCAATAAATGTGAGTGACTGCTGGATTTGCTCCCACTTGCAATTTGTGCATCAAGGGCTTCCAGTGATTCCTGTATCACTGACCTTGAAGGAAATATTGAATCTCAATAGCATCACTCAGAATACTTCAGTGAAAGAAATTAAAGCAACCCTATACCTAACTGTAACACCAAATAAAAAAACTGTACCTGTATATATTTATGGTCAGAAGTGTGGAAAGCAACCAATATGTAAGAACAAGTATACATTTCTGTTAGTGATTTTGCATGTTGTAGAATTCTGCATCTTTATTGTCCGCATATATATTAGATAGTCAGCTGAGATTGGACGGTTTGGAGACAAAGCCAGAGAAGTGAGATTGCGTTGGTTTGGACATGTGCTGAGGAAGGATGCTAGGTATATTTGGAAAAGGATGCTAAGGATGGAGCTGCCAAGTAAGAGGAAAAGAGGAAGGCCTAAGTCAAAGTCAAAGTCAAAGTCAAAGTAAACTTTATTGTCATACAGATCAACACAGAGGAAAATGTGTGTGTCACTGCACGAAATTTCGATACTCAGGCTCATACCATAAGAATTATAGTTTACAGAAGGAAGATTAATAATAATTTAAAAATACTGAAATAGAAATCAAAAATAAGATACTAAAAATAAACACAATAAAGTATAAAGTGTAAAGTGAGCTATGTAGATAACAATGACATATTGCACATAAATAATATTTGTTTACCCATTTAGCAGATTAGGCTATGGGTTTGTTGTTCAGCAGTCTGATAAAATGTGGGAAGAAGCTGTTATGGAATCTGGATGCCCTGCATCTAATGCTTATGTAGTGCTTCCTTGTTGGCAGGAGTATGAACAGTCCATAGGCCGGATGATGTATATCCCTCAATAGTTTTCAGACTCTGCCATAGCATCTGTTTTAATATATGTCCTGTAGGGACTGAAGGTTGGAGCCAATGATTTTTGTGGCTTGTTTAATGATCTTATCCAGTGCCTTCTGAATGGCTTGAGAGCAATTTCCATACCAGACAATGATGTTGTTTGTCAGTACGTTCTCAATTGTGGGTCTGTAGAAGGTAAGTAGGACCTGTGGGGGGAGGTTAGCTCTAAGAAGTCTCCTAAGGAAGTGGAGACATTGTTGGGCTTTCTTTATAAGGTAGGAAGTGTTTGTGGCCCAACTGAGGTCTTGCAAGATATGTATCCCTAGGAATTTGGTGCTATTAACCCTCTCCACTGTGGCACCATTGATGACGATAGGGGTGTGTGGCTTATTTATATTCCTAAAATCGATGATGATTTCCTTGGTTTTCCCATCATTTAGTGCCAAGTTATTGTCAGTGCACCAATGAACGAGTTGGGTCACCTCCTCCCTGTAGGCTCCCTCATCTTCCTTCTTGATAAGGCTGATTACTGTGATGTCATCTGCAAATTTGATGATTCTGTTTGAATGATGCTTAGCTGTGCAGTCATGTGTTAGAATTGTGAAAAGAAGTGGACTGAGTACACAACCTTGTGGGACCCCGGTGTTTAGGGTGATGCTGTTTGAGTGATGTTTTCCAACTCAAATTATTTGTGGCCTTTCAGTCAGGAAGTTGAGGATCCAGTTGCATATTTTGTTTTCTATGCCTAGATTACTCAGCTTAGACAGCAGTTGTGGAATTACTGTTGAAGGCAGAGCTAAGATAAGGTTTATGGATGTGGTGAGAGAGGACATGCAGCTGGTTGGTGAGACAGGAAGAAATGGAAACAGATGAGCCGATGTGGCAACCCCTAATGGGAACAACCGAAAGAGAAGAAGAAGAAGTCTATATTTTTATATATAACCAGTCTTTTTTTGTGATCAGTTAAACTCTGTGGTGATGAAAGCTGCACTGTGCTTCATCACAAATGATAGCTAAACAACCCAAGGCTATATTTTGTATGCAAGACTAGTCATATATTTGACAGCATAGAGACTGAGCTGATAAATGTTATGCGGCATACATCTAGCCTCTTCCAAAAGAAACATTTCAATATGTCTACAGACCTAGGTGATTATGTCATTTAAGGTGCAGTTATCTTTCCTTGGAAAGGAATACTAAAGGTATTTTGGGAAAAAAACTGGTATAGAATGTTGGAATTTTTGAGGATGTTAATGAACAAGTTGGAGTTTTAAATGCCATTCTTTACAAAGAGCTGGGAGGCTAAGGAAACTGCTTCAGTGAGTGGTTTCAGTAGGTGGAAACTTGAAAGATAGCAAAACTAAAGATGAGAAGGACAAAAATGAACTTGATAGGCTGAAAGTAGATAAAAGTCTGAGTTCACATGTATCATCATCTTGGATATCATGAGTTGTAATGATCAAAGAACCCTTTATGATGGACACATTGTTTAAATTTTTGGTGACAGGATTACTGTGTCACAAGACTGGAAAACATCTGAAATGATAGCCCTATATAAAGCAGGATCTGAAAAAATATAAACATGCTAATCTGACATCGGCAGAATTCACTGGTGAAATTATGGAGACTGCCGGTTCTTTTTTTACTTATCTACTGTCTCTTAATCAGTCCTGATTTTCTCAAAATCCTTGGTAAGCAACTCAGTTTGTGGTTTCACTTCCTGCTTTTCCTCCATAGGTTCATAGGTGTGTACTAGGCTAATGGCCCTGGAGCCTTTACAAGCCTAGACATAGGATTTCCCCTGGCATAGTGCCACCCGACCTTAGTTCCCAGTGCCTCTGTTGAGTAGAGCCACTGGAGTTATCCCCTGGTGAAATTTCTGTTTCCCATCTACTCATCAAGATTTTACTTGAAGAGGGTCAGTGAGGTGCTCTGCTTGACATGTATAGGAAGTCTATTCCATAGCATGGGCAGTCTCTGGGTTATGAACCTGTCCCTCCAGCATGTTCTGTTAATTGTGGTAATGAGGTTGCGGTCTCTGGAGCGTGTGGTGTGGAGGGACTGGGATTTCTTTAGATGTAGCTTTTCAAACAAAGCTAGGTCAGACATGGCTTTGTAAGTCAAGCAAAGATCGCCTCTAAGTAGGCTATATGAGACAGAGAATAGTTGGGAGTTTTTTGAGTCTGTCCATATAGGACAAGTGTTTAAGGCCTAGGATCCACTTTGTGAGGTACTTTTGCGGCCTCTCCAGTTGTTGCAGGTGTCTAGTGAGGTATATGCCAAATGGGGCATTGTACTTGATGATTGGCCTAATGAGGGAAGAGCAGAGGGAGACAATGACCTCTTTCTTCCTGGATGCAAATCTCTTAGTAATGAAAGTCACATAGAACGACTTCCTGACCACAGTGGCAATGTGGTGATCAAAAGAGAGGTTGCTGTCAACCTGTGTTCCCAGATCTCTTATTCATAGGTTCATAGGTTCATACTAGGCTATCTGCCCTAGGGCATTTATAAGCCTAGCCAGAGTGTGTTTGGCTTTCGCAACCCATTTTAAATTAATTTTGCTATGCCCTTTTTTGAGGTTAGTATACTGTGCCTCTGTCTAACAGTGACACAGAAGTTATACCCGGGGTAAACCTACGATCTCCCATCCACTCATCAAGATTCCTCTTGAAGAGAGTCAGTGAGGGACTCTGCCTAACCTGAACTGGGATTTTATTCCAGAGTGAAGGGAGCCTCTGGGTTATGAATCTGTCCCTCCAGCATGTCCTATTTATTTCAGTGCTGAGGTTTAAGTCTCTCGAGCGCGTAGCTCGATGGGATTTGTATTTTCTGAGGTGCAGCATGTCCATTAATTCCGGGTTGGACATGGCTTTATACGTCAAGCACAGATCGCCTCTGAGCAGGTGGTATGCCACTGAGTAGAGCTGGAGTTTCTTTAACCGGGCAGCGTATGGCATCTGTTTGAGCCCTTTGATCCTCTTGGTGAGGTACTTTTGGGGTCTTTCCAGTTGCTGCAGGTGTCTGGTAAGGTACATCCCAAAAGGGGCATTGTCCTCAATTATGGGCCTGATGAGGGATGAGTAAAGAGGCATGATGACCTCCCCTGATCTAGATGTGAATCCCTTCATGATTAGGTGGGCTATATAAAATGTTTTTCTAACCACTCTGGCCACGTGGTTGTCAAATGAGAGATTGCTATCAACTTGGGTCCCCAGGTCCCTAATTACTTCTTCTGTACTTAATGGATTACCACCTATGTGGTCATTTGTGGGCACTTTGTTTTTGCCAAAGGGGATGACTATACACTTTTTGGCGTTTAGCTTGAGGCCATGGCTCTGGCACCAGTTGTCTGTTTCTATGAGGCCCTTTTGGAGGATGCTTGTGTCGGCTGGAGAGTCGATTATGGCACCCAGTTTGCAGTCATCTGCGAACTTGGTCAGCCACAGTCCTTCCGTGTTGGCCTGTACCTCCGAGAAATATATACCGAACAAGAGAGGTCCCAGGACTGAGCCTTGTGGGATGCCACTTGTAACTGGTTTGGTGTCTGACATGGCTCCAGAAATTCTAACCATGTGGGTTCTATCCTTGAGCCAGTTTGCAACCCATCTAGTGACATAGGGGTTTATATTTAAGCTGGTGAGCTTATCTATAATGCCCGAGTGGGGTATTGTATCAAAGGCTTTTGTGAGGTCCAGGTAGGCTGTGTGGACCACCTTCCCCTCGTCAGTGGCCTTGGTGACTGTTTCAAAGAAATCAACCAGGTTTAAGAGGCAGGATCTGCCCTTAACAAAGCCGAACTGGGTAGGATCCAGTGTCTGTAGGTCCCCAATATCTTTATTTATGAGGTCCATGATGATCCTTTCCATAGTTTTGCAGACCAAGCTAGTGAGGCTTATGGGGCGATAGTTTTCGGGATCCGTTGAGGCACCACCTTTGTGGAGAGGGACCACTGTTGCTGTATGCCACTCTTTGGGTACATATCCTGTAGTAAGGCTGAGAATGAACAGTAGTTGTATGTTTGGGTTTAGCTCTTCTTGGAGTTCATGTAGGACGCAGCCCGGGACACCGTCTGGTCCCATTGATGCTGTGTTTTTTGCTTTGGAGAGGGCGGCTCTTACCTGAGCATCTGAGATGTCAGGGGGGCAGCACTCTGCTGGGATAGATATTTGCCCTTTTGGTGGGAGGGGAGCTTGCTGAACCTGTCAGCTAGGATGTTGGCAATGTCTGTGGGTTCGTGTATTTTTGTCATTTTGGACTAATTCTGAGCATATCTGGGAATTCCCACCCAGGTTCATAACATAACTAAAGAAAGCCTTGTGATTATCCTTAGTGTCCTGTGCAATTTTTCTCTTGAAGCTGGCCTTAGACTATTTTATGAGTGCCCATAGTTTTTTGCTAATACTGATCAGAGATGCCTTCCCTTTTTGGGATTTTGCTCTATCATGTAGTAGCTTCCTCCTTCTATTGTATAGTTTGTTTATGGCTGGGGTCCACCAGACAGGACGCCTGCCTTTGGAGGATTGGGTCTTGGTTTTATTTGGGATTGCATGATCCATGCATTCCTGAAGGTGTTCATAGAATGCGTTTATAAAGGATTCTGCGGTCTGGGCCGTATTTTCCACAGGCCCGGGGGCTTTGAAGGATTCCACCTCGGTTTTGAGGAGTGTGAAATTTGCTTTAGAGAAGTTTTTCACTGTGGTTTTCTGGGTAGGGGGTGGGGTCGGGATGTGAATATCCAGTGAGATTAATTTATGGTCTGATCTTACCAGTGAGGGATACACTTCTGGTCTGGAGCATAGAGTCTCCATGTTGGTGATGATCAGGTCCAGTATGTTTTCCCCTCTTGTGGAAGTGGTAACAAGTTGTTCCATAGCATTTGAGTTTATAAATTCTAGGAACCTTTGGGCTAGGGTGTTGGAGCTAGAGTAATGCTCCCAGTCTATGTTTGGGTAGTTGAAGTCGCCCAATATAATGGTGTTTGGAGAGACCTTCATATTTTCCAGTGTTCTCAGGGAGGCCGAGTGGGGTTCCTGGGTTTGGGAGGGTGGTCTGTAGCAGGCTATAAACTGGAAGGCAGTTTTAGCCACTGTTAATTGCACATGGATAGTCTCTGATGCTTCATGCCGTGTCACCAACCTGGAGGTGTGGGTATCTTTGACGAATATTGATACTCCTCCTCCTTTTTTGGTTCGGTCCAAGTTTTGGGGCCGAAAAGCATGGTATGAGGTATAACCTAGTAGTGCTGGGGTGCTCTCAGGAGCCTTGAACCAGGTTTCTGTTACTGCACAGATATTGATGTTCTCCATGCTAAGGAGAGTTTCGAGTGTGTGCATCTTGAGGTTTAGACTTCTGGCATTGAGTAGCATTACTCTTAGTTTCTTATCCCTTGTGATACCTATGGAGGTGGGTTTGTCTTTTGAGCCTTGCCTAAAAAAGGCACTATGGGGGTAGCAAGAGCCTTTGCCAATATCCAAAAGCCCAGCGGTGACAGGTGCAAGCCGTCCCTAGCGAAGCATCGTGGCTTGTCGAGCATGTCATACCAGGCTGACAGGCATTGGATCCCCTTTGAATGACACCAATACTTAAGCCAATTGTTGAAATTGATCATCTTGTCTTCATATTGTGGCATCTTTCTTGGTGAGGGTAAGATGCTACTCAAGGTCAGGGTCATACCAGCCTGGGCTACATGCTCAGAGAGCTCCTCTATGTCTCTTTTCATGTAGTCCAGGGAGGTACGTCTCAGGTTATTCACACCAGCATGGAAATTGACTGAGTCATATTTGCACTTGCCTTGGAGTGACCTGAGTGCTTGTGTTATGTGGCGGATCCTAGCACCCAACAGGCAGCTCACCATGATCTTCTCCTTGTTCAGCCTGGTGAGCGGGATGTCAGTGTGCCTGACGATAGAGTCACCTATTACAAGTGCATCAGGTGTGTTGTTTAGCCTTAAGGGCTGTGACTGTTAGGCACACTGGCTTTGTGAGCTATGTGTTGCATGTGTTTTGTTTTGGGGTAGCGGTTGCTTGGGTGTCTGCTTTGGAGGTCTCTTCTGCTTAGGCAGATTTTTATTTAGAGCCTCCGAGTATGTTTTTGTGTGTTTATGTGTTTGGTTTGCTGTCGTGGTAGGTCTATGTGAGACTGGAATTGTAGTGAGTGTGGTTTCCTTCTCCTCCTGACTGGTTACGCCAGTACTGAGTTGAGAGAGCTTAGCCTCCAGTTTGGCTATATGGTTGCATCTTTCACATGTGTTGGAATTTGTTGGGAGGAGGAGAGGGTTGTCTGTGTACATGAGGCAGTTGTAACATTGCCTCAAGATTCCCAGATTCACCAGCTGGACCAGAGAGGAGATTAACAACTGACCTTTGGACATGCTAGAATAGTACTGGGAATTCCTTTATAATTGAAAAAAAGGGCCATTGGGGAACAAGGTACTCAAGGGGAGTTTGTGATGGTGTATTGCTTTTAATTTTTTAGTGCTGACTTAGTGAGCAAGTGCCAGGTAACTTAAATGCAATGTGTTACAGGTAACTTAAATGCAAAAACGACAAACAGTAACTTTCTTTCAAGTGAAACAAGAAAATAAGTACAGTAAGCAATGCAGATATCACTAGGGATCCATAGAAGCGCTGAAAAGCCATGTTTTAGGTGGAATTAGCGTTTCAGGGAAATAACAAGCAAACAAACAACAAGCATACAAACAAAGCTAGATTCAGCAGGCCTGGATCTAGTCTATGCTACAGCAAACAAGGTGTACCAATTTCAGTAAGAAACAGTTCAAATATGCAGGCACTATAAGCCTTTAACCAGAAATTCCCAGCTCAGAAGGGCAGAGTCCAGCCTCTCCTCCCACAAGAGTGCAGACCATGAACCTTCTTAATGTAAAATAACTGGCCTGAAGCCCAAGTGCTTAAACCAGAACTAATACACTTTTAGAATAACAGACACTGAGCCCTCAATCAGCAGTTCCCAACTTAGAAGGATGTAAGCTACCTGTCCTGCCACCACAGTGCAGGCGACAAACATTCCTAATGTAAAACAACTGGTTTGAAGCCCAAGTGCTTAAACTAAAAGGCTTAGAATGAGTTACACCAAGCAGTAATAAATACAATTGAGTACTTTTAAGATGACGCAAAAGCAAAATAAAGTAGGAAGAAACACAAATACAGTAAAAGCAGATACATTTTTTTTTTTTAAGTGGAAAGAGAGAAAGGAGTAGCAGAAACTAAGCTGATTGGCCTTCTCAAATGCTCTCCCTGTACTGGGTAGAATGAGGTAATGACACTAGACTGGGAGGAGGGTCCCAGATCAAATTTACACTAGGGGCGGGCAACTGCAAAGCCACCAACTATAAAATGAAAAGCAGCAGTGAGCCTTTAAATGAAAGTTTTAAACAGCTAAAGGAGCCTCTAGAAAAAAGAATTTAACTGCAACAAGTTATCAGAAACAAACAACCCAACAGATGCTTAATAAAAGTGGACAATTTTCAGTTAATACCTCACACACAGTGAAACTAGCTAGAAAAATACACAGTACACAAAGTGCTATAAATAACAAAGAAATAAAGTACAAAATAAACAAAAAACAGGATACTTAATGTTATATATTACAGCTTATAACACCTTCTGTGTTCAGTGGACTACCATCAATGTGGTAAATCATGGGAACTGGGTTTTTCCCAAAGAGGATGATGACACATTTTTTTTGGCATTGAGCTTAAGGCCATGGTTCTGACACCAGTCGTTGGTCTCAGTGAGGCCATTCTGCAGGATGTCAACATAATTTGAGGAGTTAATAATAGCTCCCAAATTGCAATCGTCTTTGTCAGCCAGAGTCCCTTCATGTTGGCCTGGACTTCAGAGAAGTAGATATCAAACAGGAGAGGACCCAGGACTGAACCCTGTGGACTCCACTCATGACTAGTTGGCAGTCTGACTTGGAGTCCGCTACTTTCACACTGTGGGTTCTGTCTGTGAGCCAGTTTGCAACCCACCTAGTGATATAGTGGTAGATACCTAGCTTAGTGAGTTTTTCTATGATTTCTGAGTGGGGAATGGTATCAAAAGCCTTGGCCAGATCAAGGTAGACTGTATGAACCACCTTGCCTTCATCCACAGCTCTGATGACTGACTCAAAAAAGTCGACCAAGTTGAGCAGGCATGATGTACCCTTCACAAAACCAAACTGTGTAGAATCCAGAGTTTCGAGATTCCCTATATCCTTGTTTATTATGTCCATGATGATGCATTCCATAACTTTGCATATCAGGCTCATCAGGCTAATGGGTTGATAGTTCCCAGGGTCTGTAGTCACTCCTCCTTTGTGGAGAGGGATGACTGTAGCAGTGCACCATTCGGTAGGGACAAAGCCTGAGGTGAGGCTGTGATTGAACATGACACACAGGTGAGGTGCCAGTTCACTCTGTAGTTCATGTAGAACACAGCCAGGGATATTGTCAGGTCACACAGAAGTTGTACTCTTGGCTTTGTACAGTGCTGTTTTAACCTGTGCAGCAGTAATACTGGGTGCCTGTCAATCTACAGGTATTGTGATTGGTCTTTTGGGGGAAGGAGGGGTAAAGTTGGCACTGAATCCGTCGGCCAGTATATTGGCAATATCTGTTTGCTCGGTATAGGAGGTACCATTGTGCAGTAGCTCACAGCAAATCTTCTTCAAATTCTTTACATAAATATAGAAGGCCTTGTGGTTGTCTTTACTATCTCCTGCAATTCTGTTTTCATAGCTAGCTTTAAAAGATTTGATAAGGATCTCAACTTTTTGTTGAGGCTGATAAGGGAGTTTTTCCACTCTTGGGACTTCACCTTATTCCGCATCAGTTTCCTCCTTCTGTTGTAGAGTTTGTTTATGGCAGGGGACCACCAGATTGGCTTCCTTTTTTTGGTCAAGGGTGTCTTGGTTTTATTAAGTATGGCGAGATCCATGCACTTGTGTACATGTTCGTACAGAGCATTGGTGTATGATTCGGCAGTTATACAACTATTCTCCATTTGCATTGGTGCCATGAAGTTAGCCACCTCTGTTTTTATCAGCCCAAAGTTAGCTTTGGGGAATTTTTACATGGTGGTTACCTTTGCAGGGGGGAGTGGGAGTGGGAGGGATGTGGATTTCCAAGGTGATTAGTTTGTGGTCGGATCTAACCAGGGAGGAACTGACTATTGGTGTAGAGCAACAGTCGCCCATGTTAGTAATGACCAGGTCAAGGATGTTGCTACCTCTAGTGGGGGTAAGAATGAGCTGGTCCAGGGCGAGTGCATTTTGAGAGTTAGACATCTAGCACTGAGCAGCATGACCCTCAGACTGCATTTATTTGTAGCTGTTATGGTGGTAATTTGGTCTTTGGCACACCGCCTAAAAAAGGTACTATGGGGGGGGGGGGTTCTGAAGAAGTCAACTGTAATCTGTGACGAAAGTGCTCAACATTAAATTTTATTTCTTGTTCCTGTGGTGTCAGCCCGCTTTGTGGTTTTGCACTATAGGGGTGGCAAGAGCCTTGACCAGTATCCGTAAACCCAGGGGTGACAGATGCAGGCCATCTCTGGCAAAGCATCGAGGTCTGTAAATCATGTCAGCCCAGGCAGACAGATACTGGATCCGCTTAGAATTATACAAGAAACTTAGCCAATTGTTGAAATCAATCAATTTCTGCTTGTACTGTGGTATCATTCTGGGTGATGGTAGGATGCTGCTCAAGGCTAGGGTCATATCCGCCTGGGCTACATAATCTGAGAGCTCCTCCATGTCTCCTTTCATGTAGTCCAGGGAGATAAGTCTCAGATCATCTGATAGAGACTCATATTACAACTATTACTACAGTACTTTTTGCATTGCTTGTTGGGTTGTTTACCATTTTCCTCCATCACCCTTTGTTTACCTATCCTCTCAAACTCTTAGAGCAAGAAATCTGGTCAAAGCTATAAATAATGGTGGTATAAAGGCCCAAAATTAGGGACACTTTTTAAATACTGCTCTTACAAACTTAGAAAGTTGATAAAATACAGGTTTTGCACTCACATGCATTTTCTTGATTGTATGAAGTCTGAATTTCAAATGTCTGGCATTATTTTCTGACTTCAATCCTCAATGATTTGCCAATGATCTGTCACACAACCACAACTTCATAAGAAACAAGCCAAAATATGAAGCAAAACTCTGGACATTCTGCAGAAATCTTTACATTTGACAGGTATGCCTATCAATCACTCACAGACTGTAATGATGGGTCTGCTGACATCCTCACTTCCAAACAAAGTGATGCCTCAGAGCCACAGGCATGGTGTGACGATGTGAGGTTGAAGTGTCAGAAAGGAAAAACAGGACTAAAAAACAAATCAGGATTTAAAGGGAGTCACTCAGGCTTTCATGACACCATGTTATAGGAGATGGGAACTGGGATCGCAAACATTTTGTAAGTAATATTTGTAACAGTTATTTTTATAGCATTAATGCTTTTTCTATGCAGAATGATCCTAATGTAATGTGCTTCTAATACAAATTACATGATACCAGCAATTCCTGAATCAGAAACTTTGAATTTAATGAGCAAGACAGCTTATAATGAAGAACAAATTATGTTGAAAAGGACTGTTATGAATCTGGTATATTATGGTTGACAGATTAAATTTAAAATTGAAATATGTTACTCTGAATGATTGTTCATAAAGTAAAATAAAGTGATATATTGACTGAATGATAAAAATAATATGTATGTATTCATGTGTATTCACACACACACACACACACACACACACACACACACATATATATATATATATATATATATATATATATATATATATATATGGAACCATAACTTTTTGATGTGTGTTTTCATAGATGGTGGTAAAGCTAACAATGCCAAAAAGACAAATCTACCAACATAGTGAACAAGTCTCCAAGCAATGTTAAGCCTTTACTTCTGAATGCTGGAAGCCTAAACAAAAACTCCATACCCTTCAAGATCTTCTTACTCTGGAGAATGTAGACATCTGTGCCATGACAAAGACTTTGTTTAAAAACCATAGAAGGTACTCTGGCAGTGCAAGGCTACATAGCCTTCCACACATTTAGAACAAAAACAGCACAGACTGGGGACGAAGATGGAGGTGTCATGATCTATGTTAGCAACAAACATACCGCCAGGTTAGTTAAACAGGATGATACCTTGGAGCTGATCCATGTGCAAGTCACCATATCATGGTTAGCTACAGGTAACCATCTATGCTCCTTTTGTCTGATGAGTCTCACCTAAACCTAGTAGAGGTGCACCCCACTGACCAAATACACTATTCATAGGTGACTTTAACTACCTCTCTATAGTGGAAAACATACACTGCCCCAAACTCACAAGCACAATGCTTCCTGGAGTTTATTAATACATATACCCTGAAACAGATAGTGCACACTCAAGACAATCAAACATACTGGATCTGGTAGTCACTAACATCAAAGCATTGCATCCCCTCCCTCCACCCCATGTCACACCCTCACTAGTGAAGTTGGATCACAAAGCTGTCACATTTGAAGTAAAACTCAACCAGGAAAACCCATCTAAACCAGTAACAGTAGGAAACTATTCTAAGGCAGACTACATCCTATTATGTGACAGTCTATCAAAATTCAAGACCATAACTATTAATACAGAATTATTCACACACTCCCTATACAAACATATGAATGGCTACAAGAGGCTGCAGTTCCTACCACAAGCAAACCCAAAACAAACACTAAAAATAATCCCCACCGGTGGAATCCTTACCTAAACCAGGGTATATACTAAAAGAAGAAAATGCTTGGCCAAAATCAGGAAGAGCAATTCCCTTAAAAACAAGCATTCTCTTATACCACTAAACAAGACACTAAGAGGTCTAATTAAGTCCAGGGCCAGCTACAAGGTTAGGGTAGACAAGAGCTTCTTCAGCTATGTCCAAAACATTAAAGGTAATACAAGAAGTGTAGCTGGTTCAACCAGCACCCTGGGTTGGTACTATGAATCAGTGCATCACCCCCTCAGCTCTTCAAGTGAAGAGCAAAAAATAGTACTTCACTGTAATAAACTGATGTATACATTGTAACCTATTGGCTTATTACAGTTAGATCTATTCTCTGCTACAGTTTCTTCCCTGCCTACATGGACTGCTATATCACTCATTCTTTACTTTAAAAAAAAACATTTCTCCTTTTTAAACTGTAGTAAACTGCTTTCTACAAAAATAGCAAACAGTTGCTACAGTTTATACCCTGTCTGCATGGAGCACTACTATGGCACTCATGTTTTAGTTAAAAAAAATCTTTTTTTTTAAACTGTAGCAAATTGCTTTCTACAAATGTAGCAATCAGTTGCTATATACCCTGCCCACACAAAGCCCTATAGCTCTCAGGTTTTAGTTTAAAAAATACTTTTTTTTTACTTTTAAACTGCAGCAAACTTGTAGCAAAGTTGCTACAGTTTAGACCACAGATATATTGACTACAACTGCAATACCAGCTTTTAAAAGCCACTATTGCATTAAAGAAAGATCAAAATTGGTTGATCACCCCCCCCCCCGCATTTTGTGCTAAGGGCAGTTGCCATCTTGATCTTGCTGTGCCCTAGCTATGCTACTAGGTAACATAGAGTAGTGTGTTGAGTTAGGGGTGAATAGTACCACCTTCACTAATCAGGGTGACATAGCAAGTCTAGTGACTGATAAATTCAGCTCAACTTTCACCCCACCCCACCCACTCTTCCCCAGCTATTAGTAGGAATTATTTGCTGGAAGCACTTGCTAAAGTCAAGAACACTGCCTCCATGGGTTCCAATAACATTCAGTTTGAATCCTGAATAGTCTAAAACATAACCTATCAGGACCAGTTGAGGCACTCTTCAACTACAGTCTTGAAACAGGCTACATTCCAAGTGACTGGAGGACTGCATCAGTCATTCCCCTCCACAAGGGTAGACCATCAACCAACCCAGGGAACTACAGATCCATCAGTCTAACAACCTAATATGCAAAGCCATAGAATGAATTATCTTGGAAATGATAAACAAGGACATTGGCAACCTATAGATACTGGGCCCATCTCAATCTGGCTTTGCTAAGGGAAGAACATGCTTACTTAACCTTGTAAACTTCTTTGAGAGGGTCACCAAGGCAGTGGATGAGGGTAAAAACAGTGCTTACTGTATATCTTGACCTAACCAAGGCATTCAATACAATATCCCACTCAGGCATTGTTGACAAGCTCTCTGAACTTGGCATAAATTCCTACATAACTCACTGGAGTGCCAGCTGGTTCACCGAAAGGACCCAAGAAGGCAAGTTCACTGAGACCACCTCCATCAAGAGACTGGTCACCAGCAATGAACTCCAAGGCTCCGTGCTGGGCCCACTCCTGTTTGACATCTGTTTCTCAAAAGTCAAGACTAACATTCAAGGCTTCTGGTTCACCAAGTTCACACATGACTGTAAGTTAGAATCCATTATGGATTCCCCCAAAACACCATCATCTTGCAAGAGGGTTTTAACACAGCTAAATGACTGATGCCAAAGCCATGCCCTAAAACTCAGTGCCAAAAATGCATTAGAATGCCCTTTGGGAAAGTGTCAACCCAAGTTAATTATTCCATTGATATAACACCCCTAAGAGTCAACCCACTAGTAAGAGATCTGGGAACATATGCAAACAGCAATCTGGCCTTTGACCAACATGTAGCTAAGATAGTAAGAAAAGCATTCTATGTCACCCAACCTATAGGTAAGGGTATTACATCCAAGTTCAAGAACTTTGTAGTACTACTCTACTCGGCCCTTATCAGACCTGTCATTGAATACAATGGCATGTATCAAACAAGACACTTGCAGCAGTTTGAACACCCACAAAGATTTCTCACCAGTAGAGTTCAGGGCATGACGATCTTGTCCTAGGCTCTGCCTCTATTTTCAATCTCCTATAGGCTGCTTATACGGGATCTTTGCCTGGCTTACAGGGCTTCCTCAGACCTATCCTTGATGGATCTGTTGCACAACTGCAAAGCAAACAGCAACAGAAACATTAGATTCAGGCATCTGAACTTTGCTTGTGACATAAACAGGATGTGCTGGAGAGACAGGTATGGCATAGAAGGGGAGCCTGAATGGCTGAGAAGGCAATGGGGGTGTCACATGCATCTGGCCACCTGTTTCATGTGCCAGTAGAAGGAAAGAAGGAATGGTCATTTTTTTCACTCTTCAATGGAGAAGCATGGATCAAACTGTAAAAAACCTATATAATGTAGCAATCAGCTAATTACAGTGGTGTATTTTTTTTTTTTTTTTTAAGGGAGGAAGGGTTCTGGTTCAGGGTACTGGCACAGGACGCAGGTTGAGCCAGTTACACATCTCGTTCTACCTATGTTACTTTGTAACTAGACATGCATAAGGTCACTGACATTAAACATAAACATTTACATACCTTATTCAGTAACACTTCTCTAAAATCACTGATGTATAATATTCCTAAACTTTTATTCAGACATATTTCAAATATTTCAGATAGATCTGTCCACACTTTTTTCTCTCATCCTTCCTTGGAGAACATTATGGTAGACAGGTTAAGCAAATTGTTGTGGCTGTTCTGTATATTTTTTATTTCTAATTTTTTAGAGACCATACACTTAGTCATAATATTAATCTCCATAGATATAAATTGTGTTTGCTATTACTGTCACATTACTCAGTTAGTAGTATATTGCTTAAACTGCTCTTGTCCCATATTTTATTTTGTACAGACTGTTCAAAAGATATGACTGAGAGTCCATGTGCACTATAAGGATATAAGAAATAATTCCTCATCTAATCCTAGAGCTGAACATTTTCACCATACGCATGCTAGATATATTTCACATTTCAACTATTTTGTAGTCTGTACAGAAAGATGAGGTCAACTTTATGCAAATATTACAAATCTAGTTTCTTAAAAGGAAGACAAATTTAGTTTAGCATAAAATCATTTCTAACCACGTGGCTTAAACAGTGCAGTGATTAATTAATTGTGTACTTTGGTAGAGTCCTCTATTTATTTATTAATGTATTTATTAATGTATTGATTTATTAATTTATTTGTGTCTTTTGTCTTTGTAAATAGTTTATAGAAATGTGTATATATATATATATATATATATATATATATATATATATATATATATATATATATATATATATATATATATATATATATATCTACATATATATATATATATATATATCTACATAT
>NC_056726.1:177432177-177443109 GCF_019279795.1 Protopterus annectens
GGACTTAAATGAGCTATGTAATGTTTGAGTGAGAAAGATTGGATAGATTATAAGTTATGTAAAATGCTTGCAACTAGGAGTGTGTCGATGTGGTTTGTTTTCATTTATATAAATGTATGATTGCCTATGTAGTAAGTGATGTTTTAATAAACATGTTTCTTGTTTAAAAAAAGGCAGGAATTGAATAATGTATGTAATGTTGCTTAGGTTATCTAATATATAGCAATATATGTGAAGTATAATGTTTATGTTAGTATAGTTTGATTACTTTTATGTGAATGTAAATTTGACTGTGTCACAATTGATAATTCAGTAAATGTGTTTTTAAAAAAAAATAAATCGTATGTATCAGGATCTATTCTTCTATCAGTCCTAAGGTCTTTTAACTGGTAATCTATTGTTCTGTAAGCTACATTAATCTGGTTCCTCAACACCTGTTGGTATGTACTACCAGCCAGAAGTATTTCTGCCATGGCCCATGAATAGTTGTGAGAATCGTAAAGCACCTTACCACCTTCTTTGTCAGGCTACATAAGTCTAATGTTTCTATCATTTACCAAATCATTCATATTTTTTCTTTCATTAGGTGTCAAATTCCTATAAGTCAATTTCTTTGTCCTACCAGTCTTATAAAAGTCATCCAAACAACCCGCTTGAAAACCTGACTGGTAGTCTGTAGTATGGGATTAAAGACAGTCTTTTTTTCTACAAATTCCTGTTGGGTTGGTATTCTCATGGTCAATATTCTTGTCCTTAAGTTAAACTACTAAATTTAAATTTCTTGTAAACAGTTTCAGCTCATTGGAGGTGTCTGCCAGACTAAAATGCTTTTTTGGGCACAAACTTGAATCCTTTCTGGAAGATAGAGAAGTCGTTGGGGTAACATCAATATTAGCATAGTTAAAAATGTTATAGCCCTTATGGCTTAAAATTAAACCCCCATGGGAACTCAAAATCATCTCCTCCTGTTCCTTCACCCTCTTTTTTTCCCTCTTCCCTTGCTGTATCTCTGTGGTGGAGGGTATGATGTCCCTGGGTGATCTCCCCTGTTATCAAATCCCATGTTGGGGTGCGTGCTCATACCATGAGGGTGTAACACCTGGTCAGCCAACCTCTCTGACCTATGCAATGACAGAAAATCATGCTCTGTAAAGTGTACCATGCCCTCATTGCAGTCCCTCCCAGTCTCCTGTTCTAGTACATTAACTTCCCCTGAACATTCATCTAGTATTACCTCATTAAATACTTCATTGCCTTGTAAAATCATGTTGTTGGAATGTTGATGGACTAAATATGCCATGTTGTTTTTATATCGTTCAACATCCCTTTCAACTTTCCTACTTTTCTCTTAATTCTGCACACTTTCTTTCAGTGTTAGAAAAAACATTCTCATAAAAATCTTTGTATTAAAAAAACAGTAAATCCTTGGTAATATGATTGTTTAAACGTAATTTCATTCCTAACATTTTTAATGAATCTCAAATTCCTTTTAATTAATATTTGCAGAATTTCAACTCCGCAATAGTCAAATATAGAAACAAAATCTTTAAAAAACACACAGTCTTTAGTAAACCCATTTAGAAATGTATTAATGTGTAACTCTTGAGGTACAACATTTCTGTTACTACATTCTTGTAAATATGAGACTTCAACCTGTAAACTACTAAGTTTATAAAGTTTGGATTCCAACAGGAAAATGGATTGCTTTAAAGACAAAAAGTTAACTCCGGAGGAACCTAGGTTATTCTAACTGGGGTTAGCTGCCAAATGGTTGGTGAAACAACCTGAAAAAGATTGATTCAGACAGTTGCTCAGAGTCACTGTCGAAACAAACCAAATCCCGGTTACCAGAATCTAAGTCATAAGGTTTATTAAATATATAATTTGTACTTGCCTGTGCCTGGACAAATCTAGTCAAACTTGGTTCTTAACACTTGGAAACTCCAGTGTGTGTTTAACAGACACAGTCAATTCAATTAACTTTAATTGACAGGAAACTGAATAACAGGTAAGGTTTTTTTAGCATATATATGGCAGTGGGTACTTGATGATTTTATTCTGATGAAGTCTCAGGCAGAGATGAAAGCACTCAATTCTAATAAATTCTAATTCACATATTTTCTTTGTGTTCATTCATGTACTTATAAGCACCAGCGGCATTCATAGATATGCTATACTTATTAGTTTTTTTTATCTAGTATATATACATCGACTAGTGCCTTGGTGTGTGAGTGTGTGTGTGTGTGTGTGTGTGTGTGTGTGTGTGTGTGCGTGTGTATATATATATATATATATATATATATATATATATATATATATGCACAAATAAATATATATATATATATATATATATATATATATATATATATATATACAAAGAGATATAGACACACACTGTGGGACGTAAGAATAAAATATGATATTTAGAAGTTATTCGTGTGTGTGTGTGTGTGTGTGTGTGTGTGTGTGTGTGTGTGTGTGTGTGTGTGTATATATATATATAAATGTATAGATAGAAAAAGATATATGCTACAACTGCACAGGTAAACATAGACACAAACGGAGACCAAACGCACATGTTACATAATTAGATATGACAGTTACTATACTCACTTATGTTACCCCACATATATAACAGCAACGCCTGACACAGGTACACTGTTGACCATAGCCAATGTATTAGATGAGTTTGATATAGCATATAATAGTGACATGAAAAGGAGAGCCTTTTGTGTTAATTACCACTTACTGTAGGATATGCGGTATTGCATATTACGATTCCTTAAGTAAGGTATAGCATATTGCACAAAGGATAATTGCATTGATGATTAATATTGCACTGAAAAAGAGATAAAAGAGAGATAAAAAGGATGGAGAACAAAGGAAAACATGGGTAAAATTTAACATTGCACTATATGGTCTCCTTCAGTAGTGGGGTGGTGCTAAGACAATAGGAGACTTTATAGAGTCTGATGGCTGTGGGCAGGAACGTTTACCTGTGACATTGAGTGAAGCACTTTATGTTTGTCAATCTCCTGATAAAGGAACTTCTCTGTCCATCCACCACTCTGTTGAATAGGTGGTCAATATTTTCTATGATGGACTTTAGTCACACTAACATTCTTCTCTCAGCCACAGTTTCGAGGGTGTCCAGTTATTCCACAGTTTCAAGGGTGTCCATTGCTTCTCCAACTAAAGAACTAGCCTTTCTTCCCAACTTATTCAGTCTGCCTCAGCCTTCTTTATGCTACTACCCCAGCCTGCCACTGTAAAGAAGATAGAACCGGCCATTACACTCTCACAGAACAGCCATGGCACAGTATTGCTGACTCCAAAAGATCTGAGTCTTCGTAGTAAGTGCAGCCTACTCTGACCCTTTTTATATGCCACCTGTGAGTTTTTGGACCAGTCCAGCTTACTGTCCAGATGCACCCCCAAATACTTGTAGTCCTGAACAATCTCCACTTCAATCCCCCCAACTGACAGAGGGGTCATTGGGGAACAAAACTGTGATCTCTCTGAATCTACTACCAGCTCTTTCATTTTACTGATGTTCAGCTGCAACTTATTAATCTCATACCAGCTCACAAAGCTGTCTATCACCCTCCTGTATTCCTCCTCATCTCCATGCTTGATACTCCCTACTATGACTGAGTCATCTGAGAATTTTTTCAGGTGACAGCACTCAGTGTTATAGCTGAAGTCTGTGGTATACAGGGTGAAAAGGAAAGGTGATAAAACCGTCCCCCGCAGTGCTCCAGTGCTACATAGTACATAGTACTGTATCAAGACATGCAGCCCTGCAGTCACACATATTGGGGACTATCGATCAGATAATCTAGGATCCATGAAACTAAGGGAGCATCCACATTCTTCACTGACAACTTACACCCCAGCCTGTCTGGTTGGATGGTGTTAAAGTCACTTGAGAAGTCAAAGAACATGATGTTGAGGGATCCTCCCGGTTTATCCAGGTTACTGTATGCTCATTGCATAAGGTGGATAATGGCATCTTCGACCCCTATCTTTTCCTGGTATATGAAGTGAAGGGGGGTTAGTTCTGAAGTGAACTTGGGGTGAAATGCTTCCAGGACCAGCTTCTCAAGGACTTTTATGCAGTGTGACATGAGTGCCACAGACCTGTAATCTGAAGTTGTGCCTTCTTGTGCACCAAAATCAAGCAGGATGTTTTCCACAACACAGGTACCCTATGGGTACTTAGGCTCAAGTTGAAGATCCTGAGTAGCACCCCTCCGAGCTGCGAGGTGCAGGTCTTCAGCACCTATGGGCTAATGCCATCAGGCTCCACCACTTTTGAAGAGCAAAGTCTTCTCAGTTCTCTGATCACCCGGTACTCTGATAGGATGATAGTCAAACTGCTAGCCTCTGCTTTGCCAGTTGAGGTAGGAGTGTGGGCAGTTTTCATTTGTGTCATGCGGGGCGGATGTGACTGTGTACCTTTCTTCCTCTGAGTTGAACAGTAGAGGCTGGTGGGGGGGGCAGACAAGGTATGCATTTTGCTATCTAGGAGGGCATCTTCCCTTTTCAAGTGGGACCACAAGGCATGTTTTTCCGGTGCACGTTATCAAACCTATTAAAGAACATGTTAAACTCATTGGTTCTCTCTTTACTCCCTTCTGTCACATGGCTGCCAGACTTATAGTCAGTAATGGTCTTCATCCCCCTCCATACTTCTTTGCTGTTGCATTTTTTATTCTAACTTCCTCCTGTACCTGTCCTTCACCTTCTAAATCTTCTCTGTCAGCTGTTTCTGTGTCCTTTTCACTGCATCCCTGTCTCCAGACCTAAATGCTGCCTTTTTCTCATTCAGGAGAGCTTTGATATCCTTGGTGATCCATGGCTTGTTGCTTGGGAAGCAGCGTATAGATTTTAAGGGTATAGTGGTTTTCAAACAGAAGCTGATGTATTCAGTGACACAGTCAGTGAGGCTATTAATGTCTTTCCCATGAGGCTCACAGAGGGCCTCCCAGTCCGTGGTCTTAAAGCAGTCCTGAAGGGTTGCACTGGTTCCCTTGTCCACTTCCTGACCTTCCTGATGGTGGCTGGCTGCTTCTTAGCCACTGACACATAGATGGGGAGAAGGTGCATCAGGTTGTGGTCTGATCTCCCAAGTGGTGGGATGGCTGTGCAACTGTATGTTTCTTTAACATTCACATACTTGTGTGTGTGTGTGTGTGTGTGTGTGTGTGTGTGTGTGTGTGTGTGTGTGTGTGTGTGTGTGTGTATGTATGTATATATATATATATATATATATATATATATATATATATATATATATATATATATATATATATATATATATACTCTTGTATGAGTGCATGTCATTTCATCTAATTGCCTTTTCATCAAATTACTGAAAAACATCATTGAAAACTTATTCTATTTATTAAAACACATCTCATTAAATCACATTATATAAAAATTATATATAGCAAATATGTCTTCAAAAAGTTTTTTTTTATTTTATTTTATTTTATTTTTTTTAGGGGATCAAGTCCCCCTTTCACACTGCATGCAGGTGACCTTGCTCGCCATACCCCCTTGCTTAAATATCCTAACAGCGTAGTCACACAACCATGGAGTAAATAGAAAGGAACTTGTCTTGTGCCACGTCACATCAATCACTAGTCCAGGCTGGACACTAGAAGGATGATAAACTCCTGCCTACAATGGGTTTAGAAAAACTATTAGAAACAAATAATTGAGCATATTAGCCAGGTGAATAAGCAAACATTATTCCTTCACAGTACAGTATAAATTTACATTGATATACAAATCTTAGTCTTCTTCTTCTTCTTTCGGCTGCTCCCGTTAGGGGTCACCACAGCAGCTCAACTGTTTCCATTTCTTCCTGTCCTCTGCATCTTGCTCTGTCACACCAACCACCTGCATGTCCTCTCTCACCACATCCATAAACCTTATCTTAGGCCTTCCTCTTTTCCTATTACCTGGCAGCTTCATCCTTAGCATCTTTTTCCCAATATACTCTGCATCCCTCCTCAGCACATGTCCAAACCAACGTAATCTTGCCTCTCTGGCTTTGTCTCCAAACCTTCCAACCTGGGCTGACCCTCTAATATACTTATTCCTAATCCTGTCCATCCTCGTCACACTCAGTGCAAATCTTAACATCTTTAACTCTGCCACGTCAAGTGAATCTGGGAAAAAAAACAAAAGAGACTGAACGACAATGACTCACAGTACTACTACTATAACTAAATGCAGAGACAAAACTCCTGAAATTATGGTTGGTTGTATTATGAAACAAAGCATGTTATAGGACAAAGACAGGGGTAAACTACTGGTAGAAGAAGACTGAATTTTCAAGCTTCAATTGCCCGAGGTTCAACTGACTGACGATTGAAGATCCTCTATTGAAAATCACTGTTGGTGAGCTGTGCCAGCAATGATGCCCTTTTGGGAGGAATTTTTCTAGTTCTTTGAGTTGGTACAACCATGAAGTTGGTATATATTGAAGTTCAGGAGGAGTGGGGGCCTACCCCTACATTGGAGGGGGTGCAGAGGACATGCCCCCCAAAAAATTAAAAAAAGTGGTTTTCATCATTTTTTTCAGTGACTGCAGTTCAGCTATTCTGATCTGCAGTGTTTTTACTTTTGTCCACTCACAGTGGCAGTGAAAGATAGATTGCAAAAAAAAACACATAGGTATGGCAGCCCACATAAGATAATTTGAGGGTGTAAAAATTGTGAAAGGGTTTTAACCACTTAGAATGATGCAAAAAAGCCAATAATGCATAAAAATCAACACATAATGAGAAAGATGTATTTAGCTTATGACTGATGTTTTCTTTTAAAGATATTACCCCATAGTGGTCATGGGGCTGTGCCTAGTCCATCCAGAAACATTAGTAAATTATTTACAAACAAGGCAGTCTTTTGATGCAGCAAGGTTATGTACAAAAGTATTACAACTGGCAAGCTGAGCTGGAGATCTGTGGCCAAAGCAAATGAAAAGGTGGGAAGAGGAATCTTTTGTTTTATGCCTTTGGGTAACTCCACTTCTCCACACACAGTTGCATTCAGGAATAGTCGAGTAGTATTTCTGTTTTCATAACACATGTACTAATGCATTTTTTCTTGCACCAAATTTTTGCTTTGTCCAGTTATAGCATGTAACAAACTCTGAAATGTGTGGTTTGTTTCAGCTTATTGTATGTGTTGACATGTATGTCTGTATGCATATTTTATGTTTGCTGGTCTTGTCTGTGTACCTGCTGGTTACATATTTATTTGCATGTCACTCACACATACATTTCTTCAATCATATCCTGTCACTATTACTTTGGTTGGAAGAAGAAAATATGTTCATGTTTTACATGTATTTCATATATTAACTCAGTCTCCTACCTTCTTGGGGGACATCACTTGGTAATCCTTTCTTCCAGATGAAAGTTGGTCTAGAATCATTTTCCATAAAGTTGCTAGTACTGGTGTCATACTGAAGAAGGGGTGTAAACTGGTGGAACAGCAAGAAAAACAATGATCATAAGGTGTTATAAGTTATTTTAATTACTGGCTCAGATGAGCACATTAAAATTAATATGTTTTCTCAGGATTGACCTGCAGTAGCAACAACTGTACTAAACAAAAGGACTAAAGGATAAAATGAAAAAAAAAATGAACAAATTGTGATTTAAATGGCCCTTTTGGAATATTAGGGCATCCTGTTATTTTTTAACAAACATTGAATACTGTCCAGCAAATACAGGGTGGCTGAGAGGTATGAAGCCTACAGTATTACAAGCAGAACATTCAAGAAGTAATACAGGTTGTGGTGAATGAGTGCTCTGGCCTAAAATATCAAATCTTATGAAAATTCTGTTTTCTCCAATAATGAGGCAGTCTAAATTTCAGATGTATCAGTATTTTTACATGAAAAACAGAAAATCATTGTAAAAACTGTTTCAAACATTAAAACAGTCATATTAAAAATTCCAGGTTGATCTGCTCTGGTTCTGTGGTGCAGAAATATAGAGCCCTGACTGCACACCAGAAGACCCAAGTGAAGTTAATAGTTTGAGTCATAGAAAAGCTGAGTGGAGGAACAGAGGTAAGGATTTGTTGGCTTCCTTGCCACTTGCAGTACTAGTCCATGGGAAGTGATAGGCCAGTCCTTGATGGGCATGGCCATGGCTGTGAGTCAGATGTGGGCATGGTTTGTGAATCAGGATGCTGATAGCTCTAGAAGGCACGTTGTGGAAATATGCATTTTCCTGGAGGACAGCACTGGTAGCTCCTGCAGTGATGCAGTTACCTACATCATTAACAATGAGGGTAGGGTTAGGGACTTGTAAAATCCCTTCCTGACTTTCTGCTTGACAGCTGTGCCATGGACCATTCTCACCTGAATGAGTGGACTCTGATACTCTTGTCCCAGAGACAACAAACAGGTAGTCAACATAGTCCCCGGGATTCATGAACCTTGCGCCAGGCGCCAGCATAGCATCGGCGTTATAACGCCAAATATGGCTGCTTAGCGATTCAGGTATGAATGAATCCCACGTGCACTACCGGCGTGCGCCGGACCGTCTCCGCCCCCGGCGTAGGTATGCAAAACACACTGTGTGCGGTATAGCACCATGCAAATGAGGGCAAATAGCGATCCACGAAGTGGCGCAGGCGTAGCGTAAGGGCACGGAAATGTAAACCAAAAAAAACGGTTTACATTTACCCAAACATACCGGAGGAGTAACGGAAGGCTGTCAAAGTCAGGTATCATATAGGTGCAATATGCCAATGTGGAAAGGCACCGAGAATGTCCAAAGAAAATATGCACAAAATGTAGAAAATGACATAAATGACAAGTACGTAGAAAGAACAGCAGACCCCCGGGATATGTGCACAGAAGTTGCAAAGCAATGAAATAATATGACAATGTCCTAAAAGAGCAGTAGAACACAAATCAGCTGCACAGCCACCACACACCATAGTATATATGTAAAGCTGCAACCCCAGCGCAATGGTTGTCAAGGAGTGGTGGCGGTGTCCGGCGCCGTAACCATGTATTAGTAGTCAATTCCATGCAAATGAGGCAGATAATAGTGAATTGCAAAAACGGCGCCGGCGTAAGGATGGTGCAAACGGCATAGCGGTACTACACCGAGGAGTGGCCTACACGAGATACATGTCAACCACAGAGGGGTGTGCCACTGTAGGAGGAAGGATATTGGAGGTCAGCAAATCTGGGCTGTACAATGCACATCACAGCATCCGCGACTGGCGTGTTAGGAAATAGATGCGCTGAGAGTACATAATGCGCGTACAAATGCATGTGCACGAGTATGACTACGTTCCCTAAACCAGTCATGTGACGGCCTCACCGTCAACAACCATGGATATAGGAAGGTAATGCGGAGAATACGAGGAAATGCGGAAGCAGTGTAAATGGATCCGTAATGAGCAATTAACACCAATCAATGCAGGAAGGGCAAACGCCGGCAGCTGATAACTCTGCATGCAGACTCCTGCATAACGGGAAAGGGGAGGCATATGAGTGCAAAGATAGTAAGGGATGTAGTAGAAATGCAAAGAGCAAAGAACCGAAATAGCACAGCCAAGTACAGAGGTAGCATAACTGCGGCTGCAGATAAAATGCATCATATGCCATGTGCCTGCAGGATGCAGTAATGTAAGATGCAAGGCGAAGGCAATGCAGGCAACTGTAATGTAACACTACAGGCAGTACCGTTGCAGTTGCAACCGTAAAACCACGGAAATAATCCATGGATACGGCCGCACAGACACACCCAATGACATCACCGGCTATTCAGCTCAACAGTAGTGAATCTCAATGCACACAACACACAGCGATTTCCCAAACGCCGCACCGTAGGGTGTAAACAGACGGGGAACTTTTAACATGTATATGCTGGGTGCTGCCATGGCCGTGATGCATAGGTATGTGGCAGAGACAGACGGAGTTGCGGAGGGTGGTGCCGACAACTACCGTAGGCCTCACAGGAGAAGGAGACTGTTCAGACCAAGGGTGACCTACCAGGGGCTGCGAGACCTGGAGATAGTAGAGCGCTACAGGGTGGACAGGGACACGTTACAGCAAATAGTGGAGCTGTGCCGGCCGTGCCTGAGAACAAGAGACAACAGAGGGGAGCCCATCCCAGTGGACACAAAGGTATGTGTGAGCTTGCGAATACTGGCTACAGGTACCTTTCAAAGGCCCACCGGGACATAATGGGCATCTCACAGGCATCAGCATCCAGGGTACTACACCAGTTCCTGGATGCCATGTTACCACATGCCCATGAGCACATAAATTTCCCCACATCTCAGGAGGAGTTGGCTAGCAATATGCGCCCGCTTCCACCGTGTGGCACAATACCGGAGGTCCTGGGTGCGATAGACTGTACGCACATAGAAATTAAGTCACCACCCGGGGAGCAGGGTAGACGCTACATAAACCGCAAGGGATACCCCTCCATCAATTGCCAGGTCATGTGCAATGCGCAGGGCATTATTATGGATGTGTGTGCTGGCAGCCCTGGAAGCTACCACGACTCCCATATCTGGCATGCCTCACAGCTGTATCAGGTATTCGCCAGGGGGGACATCACACAAGGTCACCTTGTGGGGGATGCTGGCTACGCACTGGAGCCGTGGTTGATGACACCCATCAGAAATGCACACACACACATGCAAGAACGCCATAATGAGGCACACGCACAAACGAGAATAATCATAGAGTGTGTGTTCGGGATGTTGAAATCACGGTTCCGGTGCTTGGATACATCCGGTGGAGCCTTGCAGTACTCTCCAGGCACAAGTGCCCACATATTCACAGTATGTTGTATGCTACACAATATGATTCTGCGGAAACAGCTGCTGCAGGGACATAATGCCGGAGGGCCACCAAGCCCGCCACAACTGCCAGGGACC